>NC_046161.1:110958278-111240778 GCF_011064425.1 Rattus rattus
AGGCAGAGTCACTTTACTTTGGGGACATGGTTGCTGATAGGTTGCCTGTGCCTGTGGAGTATGGAGCCTGGAAAATGAGAATGTGAAATTGGAAGGACAGGTGTGTGTGTGTGTGTGTGTGTGTGTGTGTGTGTGTGTGTGTGTGTGTGTGTGTGTGTGGGGGTGTGTGTGTGTGTGTGTGTGTGTATGTGTGTATGTGTGTTGTGTGTGTGGTGTGGGGTGGGGTGTGTGTGGTGTGGTGTGGTGTGGTGTAGTGTGGTGTGGTGTGGTGTGGGGGAAGGAGGGGAACCTGGTTGGAGCTGGAGGGAAGTTGAGGGTGAATACCATCAAATATCATGGTATACTTGTATGGAATTTTCGGAGAACAAATAAAACACTCCTTAAAAATAAATGAAGAAAACAAATGCCCAACTTAAAATCACTCAAGACTGACCTATGGACGCCAGGCCACCTCTCTGTACCTCCATTTCCTTGAAGCAGTCACAGTCACGGTACCAAGAGATGGTCGGGTGAGTTAAAGGGATATAAATGTGTGGCTTAGAATTGTGCTAACTCTGTTGTCGGGGTTGTTAAAGAGTTGACTGAACAACAGCCAACACCCCAGATTCAAACCGTACGGACTCTCAGGAACGCCACTTCCCCACAGCCAGGCAGAGAACCTGAGAGTCAGGGGAGTCATGGACCCATCTGGTGAGAGGCAGCACTAGGAAGGAAGGTCAAGTTTTCCAGCACTGGTTACACCCCGAATCAATGCAATCTCCAGATCCCTCTCTCTTCCCCTATGTTCCTATCCCACTGTGGGAAGGAACTGTTCTGCAGTGTCAAGATAGTCAGTCACCCCCACCTGCAGTCAGCCTCTGACTCAGTGGCCCAACTAGGATGTCCTGAGCCATTCTTCCTATCCCTCAGCTTCTAGAGCCAAGAAGCCATGTCCGAGTGCACTGACCCATGCCTGGCCTGTGACCATGCAAGGTTCCAGCTCACACTATAGGAAATCATGCCACTGCTTCCTCTGCTGTAAAAGACAGACAAATCCGAGAGCGTTCTTCACCACACTGTCCGTTCCATTCGCCTTCTGGGTGCTGAGCACAGTCCCAGCACAGCAAGCACACAGTGTGTCTTAATCCTCACGCCGGCACACCAGGCTGGCCCGTTTAACCCTCTTCTCAGATAAGGCACAGTCGGCCTGGAGGCTGTCTCAGCCAAGGCCAAGCCCACTGGAGATCTCAGTCAAGATTCTTATCTGTCCTGCCCAACGGTTCATAAACCACACCATGGAATTCTTGGCGCGTGGAATTAAACACCACAGTTTGCTTATCTTAAACCGATAGCTGGCTGTTTCCCTCCTAGCACAAGCAAGCTCCTCTGTGATCACCACCAAGACTGACACATGGAGAATCTCCCAACAGAAGCCTCTGAGGCCATGCCTCTCCCACCTAGCGGTGACCCCAGCTCTGATCTATATCACCACAGTCAGCCCCGTCTAGATGCTTCTGAGGCTCTGGCTGCCACAGGGCCCTGAGCTTTTTCCTGTCTAAACCACACCAGCCACTCAAGCCCCCTCCCCCACCTCCTTTCTTGGAAAAATCCTCCAAGATTTACTCTCATAATCAGCATCGTGAACCAATCAATAACAACAATGATAAAACACACACAGCTCACTCCTTTTTTCCTATCCTTGGACCGGGTCTAGTACAAGGTCAGACTACAGCCCCATGAAACATTTCTGTGGAGTTTTGAATGGCATGGCTTCTCCCTACAGAATGCAAACAAAGCCTTGGAGACAGACAGTGCTAAACCATGTGGACGGGATGTCTCAGGCTGGGGACAGTGGACAGGAGTTCCTGTTCTCTGTGCCAGAAAATCAGGTATAGGACCTTGAATAAGTCCCCAGAACAGGAAGTCCAAGGCTCAGCTTCAACTAAATAACACTGGGCATTGGAGCTGGGAGGAAGGGCCAACCCCTTTCTAAGTATCTCCCTGCTTAATCCTTACACTGTCTTTGCGACTTGGGTTTAGTATGACCATTTCAGAACTGTAGTGACAAGGGGAAGGGGGCACTAATAACAGCAAAGCCGGGACCGTAAGGTCTGGCTCGGGTCACGAGCCTGCATTCTTAGTCACCGCACCCGATGCTGGGCCATGGTCACCTCGACCTTGTCTTACTTCTATGAACTAGTTCATGAAACGTGTCTTTCATCATCTCGGGAGATGTAGAGAGAGGCACAAATGAGTAGCAAGGTAAGATGAACAAGTAGAAGAAACAGGAGCAGAAGGGACCGGCAGGCCATCTGGGGACACCATGCAAAGCCTCTCAGAGAGGACACTGACTGGGAAGGGAGGGGTGTGTTTGCTTGGCTGGAGATGGTGAGAGTGCGTTTGTACATCTGAATCTTCTCGAATACTTCAGGATGCCCACTCTTGGTTTTTTTATTCAGCCGGTGCTCACAGGGCTGTTACATGTAGGAAACCTTGATGAAGCTATAAAAATAGGGGAGGCTGAAACCCCACCCCACCTACACTCACAGTTTGTCAGGAGCTGCGCAAAACGCAAGCAGCATGCCAATAGAAGTGAACTCAAGCACAGGTGAAGAACGGAGACAAAGCAGAGAAGGGGAAGGCGGCTGCGCCCGGTGGGGAGAATGAGGTGTGGTCAGTCAAGACTTGGAAAGGCATGTCAGACGAGGGTAGACATCTATGCGGAAAAAGCCTGCCACTGAATGGAGAATGAACAAGAAGGGGGTAGGGGTCAGCAACCCGGACAGGAAGGCTCCAGAGTCACGGTGTCTCTCCATATCTCTGTTCCAAGAGCAGGAAGCTAGAGCGGATGCCGTGGTTCGTAGGAGCCTCGTGACTTGATTGGGCTTTGAGACTCAGGAACACATGACTCCACCTGACCAGAGTTAGGAAGCTGTCTTGGGAGAGCATTTCCTTGGTAATATTTGAGGGGATATTAAAACAACCTTTTTTGTCACATTTTACCATTACAGTGCACTCTCAGATTTCTCTTCCATTTCCTTCTGGCGGTTATTAGGACCAGCCTTGTAGATGTATGCTCTTTCCCAAGCCGGGGAAATATGCCGGTGTTCTGTGATTGCTATCATCATCATCATCATCATCATCATCATCATCACCATCACCATCATCATCATCCGCTTGCTAAGCAAATGGACAGGGAACTAGGAAATTACTTTTTAAGACCACTCCAAAACCTTCTAACATTTCAAACCAACTTTATGCCATTTTCAAAACAAATTTGCCCATCAGTCTAAAAGCAATTCATTCCTCTATGTCATTTCAACCTTCCTCCCACACTGTGTGGTTAGAAAACCCAACCTTTGGCTTCTGTTACTCAAATTATGCATCTGTACTCCTTCTGCCTGCGTCTTTTCTTTCTTTGTTGCAGTAAAACCAAATCAAACTGTGTTTGAAGACCACAGCAGATAGATGGCTGGACGGTGTGCACATGGCTGGACGGTGTGCCTCTTTCCTTTTGGCACCAATTAAATCAGGTAATCTCAAGGAACAAAACCATAATTAAAAGAGAAGCCTTACACTAAGTATGCTAGAGAAAGGTGAAGGAAGAGAAAGAGGAAGAGAAGGGAAGGGAGGAGGAAGAGAAAGAGGTAAAGGAGGAGAAAGACGGAAGGGAGGATGAAGATAAGGAGGAAGAGAGAAAGAGGAAGAGGAGGAAGGAAGGAAGAAGAGAAGGAGAAGGGGAAAGAAAGAGGAGAGGAAAGAGAAAAAGAGGAGGGAGAGAAGGGGAAAGGAGGAAGATAAAGAGGAAAAGAAGGAGGAAAAGAAAGAGGAACAGGAGAAGAAAAGGAGAAGGGTAGAGAGGAAGACAATGAGGAAGAGGAAGAAGAAGGAAAAAAGAAAAAGACTGCTGCCCAAACACAGCTAGACCCACAGAGAGAACCGAGGGATTGGTTTTTCCTGGTGTCAAACCGGCAGTCCATGTGGCTGTCTCTGACTGAGCACACAGAAACTCCACAGAGGTTGGAAAATCCGCCTCACCACCTCCACTGTCCTTTCTCATCAGCAGATCCCAAAGGCCCTACTCTCAGAACTCTGAAAACTGCAGATCCTCCACTGTTAACTCCTGAAACGCGCAGAGCACAGCGGGACCAGCAGGGCATCCAGCAGCCCCTGAAACATCTGTTGATTCTGGAGTGTGAGCAAGAACGGAAACCAACGGTTTCCTCTTCCCTGGATCTCCCCACCAAGACTGCTACTTGAGATTGAGGCAAAACTCATCTCCCACAGCCCAGAGAGGTCCAGCATTTCTCCATTTTTTTTTAGACGTAGCACCCTCACCAATGCTGCCAGGATTGGTGTCGTCAGTTACCATCATTTTGGTAAAACTTTCTAAAATCTCGCCATCTAATGAAGTGTTTTTATGTCAAGGCGACTGATTCGAAAGCACAGACTTGATAGAGCATGCAGGAGAGACCGGGGCTTGAATTAGCCACAACCTTCTCTTACCGGCCAAAGAAAGAGAACACTGGCCCTCTCCACAGAGGAGCGCTTTGTGAAGGCCACAGTTTTAAAGAGCGTGTGCTCTGTCCGTGAGTAAATCTGAAATCGTCCTCATAACGCCCCCAAGCACATGTCTCTCAGTCATGTCACAGGCTGAACCCCAAGTCCCACAGCCAAACCTTTGCTGCTCTATAAGGTCGGAGATCTCTTCTTAGCCCAGGTTGTCTACTGAAAACCATGGGCTCCGGGATCATGAGGTGGGCTCAGCGTTTGCGCATGGCAAGAAGAAACTCCATCTGCCATCTGTTCTCTGTCTAAAGGCCTGGGGTAGCATTAGCAGAAGCAAGCTAGAGACCCCAGCTCTGCAAAACTTACACTTGTCCGCGCTTCTCCGCGAAGGTGGCCGGGCTTGCCTGATGGGAACCTCACCCGTCACTCAGGGAGCTACGAGGAATCACGCCTTCGTGGGTACCGTTCCATTTCCCGTCACGAGTTCCACCCAGCTTGCTGGATGGCGCTCCAGAAAGTACACTCTGAATGGAAGGAGGGTGGAGGGTATGGGGAGAGGCTTATGTGTGATTAGATGGTAAAGTAGTAAATGTGATTTTAAATGCTCTCCTGGGACGCGCTGAAACCTAAGGAAGAGAAAAGGCTGCAATTAGATAATGATTCCTCTGGCAGCCATGACAGACTCCCAAGTCTGGGGCCAGGCTGGGTCCTGAGCAGGATGGGCTGAGCCCCACCGCGCCCCTGCATGGCAGAGCGGCACCCACTGAATGCTCCCTTTCATACTCTGGGTTTGTCCCAGAATAAACACTCACACTCGTCAAAGTGTGTTTTGTCCCCCTTTGCCAGAAAGAAACAAATTAAAAACAATCTACTCTATCTCCCGTTTTCGCCTTAAAAGTTCTTTGTCGAAAAAGTTTGGGTTCCGTTTGCGAACTGTTTTTTGCAGACTTGGTGACGTAAAGCCGTAGCTTCAGATGAAATGCTGAGACAAAAATGTTCTCAAACCCAGGTGAGAGCTGAAAGGCGCCTGTCTGTAGGGCTGTGGGACCATAAGAGGGGAGGTCGCACAGGGGGCCCCGTCCGAGCTGAGCCTTCTGTAACAGCCGGCTCTGCGCAGCTGCAGGAAACCACACTGTAGTGCAGGAAACTGGCGAGCGGCCATGCTTGTCCATTACAACTTCATTTACTCAAACATCCCAAAGCAACTCAAAAGCGGCTTCTCTGGGTCAATATCCCCTCTTGAGGAGGATGGGGGTGGGGTTGTTTTTTATTTGCTTGATTTTCAAGGCAGGGTCTTATTACGGAGATTTGGTTGACTCGGAACTCACAGAAATCCACGTACCTCTGCCTCCCATGCTTTGGAATTAAAGGCCTGCACCACCACACCCTGTGAGGCTCCGCTCTTCTAGCAGAGACCGAATCATAAAGGGACAGGGGAAGGGAAGCTAAGATTCTTGCTTCCAAAATTTGAGTGTTGATATGTACACGGTAGAATTATGAACAATCCTAGTTGCCCTATTAAATTAAATGCCTTTGACGGTTTCCCACAGACATTCTATGGCTCCCGTTCCTGCCTGCTCTCAACTCCCTCCCTCCCTATCCTCTTTCCCCAGTCTTCCTCCCTCCCCTGTCCTCCCTCCCCATCCTCCTTCCCTGTCCTCACCTTCTCACTTCTCTGGTCCCCACAGTCTTATACTAACTTTATGTCCCTCTGAGTTTGATCAATGTCCTTGTGTGTTAAACGTTATAGAATTTGATGACTGTAGTAGCTTGCTCTTGTAACCCCAGGACTGAAGTTGGGGTGGGGGTGGGGGGTTGAGGCAGGAGAATTGCCCTAAGTTCAAGTCACCCTGGGATAAATAATGATAAATAGTTCTAGGCTAGCCTGGGCCATAGTATAAAAACAAATTGCACATATATATATATATATATATGTGTGTGTGTGTGTGTGTGTGTGTGTGTGTGTGTGTGTATGTGTACAATTTCTTCATTTGACAATGTACTATGGTTGAAGAAGATATTATAACTGGGGAAAAGGGGGTTAGAGTACATGGAAGTGCGATGCTTTTGCAACCTTTTGTGAGTTTTAAATTATGTCAGAGTGAAGAGTCAAGTCTTATTTTATTTTATTTTTTAATATCTGGTCTGGAGAGATGGCTCAGTGGCTAAGAGCATTCGCTCCTCTTGCAGAGGACCTGTGTTCTATTCTAGGCCTCCACATGGCAGCTTGCAACTGCCCACAACTCCAGTGCCAGAGCATTCAACAGCTTTTTTTAGCCTCCACATGGCACGTATACAGACATGCATACAGGTAAAATACTCACACATACAAAACAAACAAACAAACAAACAAACAAGCAACATCTGGGAAAGAGTCAAACAGGACGGGGTAACTCATATCCTAGTGTGTGGGATATGAGGAGGGGCAGTGCCAAGAGGACTGCTGCAAATTCAAGACCAGTTTGGGCTTAGTGTAAGACCCTGTCTCAAAAACACAAAAGCATTCAGAGAATTTACTAAAAACATCGTGTTTTTAAAATGCCAGGGCAAAGTGGAGGCCGATAGAAAGGTCAAGGCGTGGAGAGTGGGGAGGCGTGTAATCGCTCTTGGCACAGTTGTTATTTTTAGTGTGTGTGCACGTGTGTGTGTGTGTGTGTGTGTGTGTGTGTGTCTGTTCAGGTGTGGAAGGGTGCATGTACATGTGTGTGTCATGTTGATATCTCAAGTTCTGTTACTTGGGAGATGCCGTGTGTCATGTTAACAGACCCTTGCCCCAGAGAAGCCTGCTGATCGGGGTCAAATCTCGAGCAGAGCATCCTGTTCAGCTGCCCCGTAACAATCACACCAGGGGAGAAAGGAGCCATGGGGACATCTCTCCAGTGCTCTGATGACGTCGGGTCTTGGGGTGGGAGCACCTATGGGTGCTGGTGAGCCTGTTAGAGGTGGGAAGGAGGCCGTTTCTGGAGAGTTCAGGCTCCTGCTGTTGGGATAGTGTGGCAGCCACTAACTGATGGCTGTGTGTGATGGCAATGATTCTAAAACCTCTCCAACACGTCACTAGCGGCCATCCCTCTCACTACCCTTCCAGAGGAACAGACTGGATGAGACAGGAAAATGGGCATACCCAAGTGTGGTGATTTGAAGGAGATGTCCCCTGTAGTCTGAGTTCGAGGAGGCATTGCCTCTCTGGAGAGAGCATGTCACTGAAGGCAGGTTTTAGGTTTCAAAAGCCACAGGTCATTCCCAGTCTCCTCCCTCTCTCTCTCTCTCTCTCTCTCTCTCTCTCTCTCTCTCTCTCTCTCTCTCTCTCTCTCCTTTCTGCATACAGACAAGGATGCAAGCTCTCAGCTTCAGCCTCAGCCACCATGCTTGCCTGCTACACTGCTTCGCCACCACGATAGAGATGACTTCCTCTACCTCTGGACCCGTGAGCCCAGATAAACCCTTTCTTCTCCGACTTGCCTTGGTTAAGGCGCTTATCACAGCAGCCAAAAAGTAACTCCCCAAGTAAAGAGGAAGTGTGCATCTGGAGGCAGTGCCGAGACACCCAGAATCGTAAGAGGCTTCTGCTGTGGGGTCCCCTTGCGGTTGTGTGACTCCTCTCCGGTGCTCCCATCCTAGGGGCTCGGCAAGATCAGCTGCATGGTCCTTGCCACACTCCATCCTCTTGGCTTCCGTTTTCAGAGGCGCTTCTCTGGCCTTGGCTGTCTCCTCCTCTTCCACCTGGTGGTAGTTGGAGAATCGTTTGAAGATTCCATCCTAAGCCTCTTCCCCCCCAGGGCTTCAGTCACCTACCTGATATGGCATCTGAGTCTGTCAGCTCCATCCTAAATCTCTCCCCTGAATGCCACGTTTAAACATATACTAATGTGGTGGAACCCTGAGTTTCCCTTCATGGACACTCCACCAACATCTCAGACATGTTTACAGATGGACTAGTGATTTCTGCCCCTGTGCCCCACTCAGAACAATCCTTACCCAGAGAAGCCCTTCTAAGGACACTACTGCTTACCTGGACTCTCAAGCCAGGAGTCTGGAGGTTGTCTAAGAGGTTATCCTGTCTTCCACCCCCACCCCCACAGTCCTCTCTCTAGGGCCTCTAACTTGAACTCCTAGAGTCCTCCTGATTATATCATTTCTCCATCTCTGAGGCCACCATCATGGCGAGGTCAGCATACAACTTCAAGGACCTGCTAACAGGCCTCCCCACTGCCATTCTATGACCCCATAGTGCTTTCTCTACTCTGCAACTAGAATGTTCTCTACAGAAACATATATCTGATCATGGTGCGCCTCTCCAAGCACCCTGTCTTCCCGTTGCTTCCCTTTGCTGCTACAGCGAAGTCCCTGAGGCCCCAGGTGGCTCCACAATTCTAGCACAGAGCTCTCACTTTCATGCCCCTGAAGGCTGCAGTGCCCAGGTATTCAGGTACCCCACGCTCTTGCAATTAGAAGCCTTCTCAGACATTGTTCTTCCTTTTCCTCTCCCCTCTCACCTGACTCCTTCCCCATCCCCTGCTCATTTTGACCCATCCTTCTGCACATTAGACACCGCTCCCTTGAGAAGACCTTCCCCGTTTCTCCGCTGGATGGATGTTGGATTTGTTTGAGAAGACCTTCCCCGTTTCTTCCCTGGATGGATGTTGGATTTGTTTGCTTTCTGTTGCCGAGATAAACACGGTGGCCAACTCAGCCTGGGGAGGAAAGGGTTTACTTCACTTACAGTTTACAACCATCATGGAGGAAAGTCTGGGCGGGAACCAGGAACCCAGAGGCAGTAACTGAAGCAGACTCCATGAAGGGACACTACTTACTGGCTGCCTCCTCCAGGGTCGCTTGGCCTGCTCTCTTATACGATGTAGTACACCTGCCCAGGGGTACACCATCCCAAGTGGGCTAAAGCTACATCAATCATTAATCAAGAAAATGTGCATGGGCTTGACTGCATTTTCTCAATTGAGGGTCCTCTTCCCAGATGACTCTAGCGTGTGTCAAGTTGACAAAACAAACAAACAAACAAAACCTATCCCGGACAAATCCTATACCCTCGTGCAATTTCACATATCTATTTATTCCATATGTGTACAAGGACCTCATAATAGGGAGGCACCAGCCCTAACCATGACAATGCCATTGGCCTCTCCTTTGATACAGCAAGTGATTGCAGCTAGAGAGCAGCTCCTCCAACCTGGCTTGGAGTCCTGTGCAAACCACATTCTCCATGACTGAACTTCTGCAGCTGTTCTCCCGCTTCCGGCTTCTGGGCAGGATTTTATTGTTTTACCAGATAAAAGGGGAGTTTTGAGAAGAAGACACAGAAATGGTTTCTTAACTCACGCTGGATATAAAGTAACTCTTCAGGCCATGTGTTCCTCACTAGTTTCCCTGCCAGTGACTCAGTTAGCTGTCAGTGAGTGAGAAGTTACTGTTTCTGTCTTGATTAGTGTTGTCAACTTGACGGGATCTAGAGTCCTGAAAAGACAAGCCTCTGGGCATGTCTGGGAGGGAGTTTGCAGACTGTGTGAATTGAGGCAGGAAGACACACCCCGAATATAGGCAGCGGCACCCCACAGTGTGGGATCCTGGATTGGATTAAAAGGGAGAGTTCTTGGTGTCTGAGGTGAGGACTTGCTAGGCAGACCAGACTGGCTTTGAATTCAGGGTCAGCTTGTCCCAGCCTCCTCAGTGCTTGGATAAAAGGAATGTGCTACTGTGCACAGCTCATCTAGTTCTTGTGTGTACATTAACTATATAAGCCAGTATGTTCACACAGGTGTACATGTATATGAGTGTGCATTCACATGTGTGTTCATGCATGAACGTCAAAGGTAATCTCAGCTGTCATTTCTCAGGAGCCATACACCTCTTTTCTTCCTCCTCTTCCTCCTCCTCTTTCTCCTCCTCCTCTTTCTCTTCCTCCTCCTTCCCCTTCTCTTCCTCCTTCTCCTCTTTCTCTTCCTCCTCCTCTTCTTTCTCTTCCTCCTCCTCCTCTTTCTCTTCCTTCTCCTTATTCTTCTCCTTCTCCTCCTGTTCCTCTCTCCTCCTTTTCCTCCTCCTTCTTCAACCACATTGAAGTTTTTTATTAGTTAGTTAGTTTGTTTTGTTTGCTTGATTATTTTTGAGACAGGGTCTCTCCATATAGTCCTGGCTGGCCTGGAACTCTATATGTAGACCAGGCTGGCTTCAAACTCTCTATACAGATCAGGCTAGCCTCAAACTCACAGAGATCTGCCTGCTTCTGCCTCTCAAGAGCTAAATGCATGGCTCCCCATAGCCAGTTCACTTTCTTTTTGAGGCATTCCCATGTCCTGGAATTCAGAGCCATCTCTACCACCCTAGCACTGGGATTACAGTGTGTGCCATCATGCCTGAACTTTTAGGTGAGTGTTAGGGGTCAAACTCAAGTCTTCATGCTTACAAATACAAGCACTTTACCAACTGAGCTGCCTCAGCTCAACCTATCTAACTATTCTGAGGACAGGTTATATCCCTAAACTGTGATAGTGACCTATGAGGGCCTCGTGGCTTACCCTCGAATAGGTATTTGATGAAGACCTGGGGGATTGAATGGCCTTTATCTCCTATGTGGGGGAAGTGGGCAAAGGGAGGTTGAGAAGCTTCACCAGTGATAACAAACTGTGAAGTACTAGCAGAGACAAGAATGCGAAACCTCTTGTCCCAAGGCCCCAAACACCAAGCATTTCCCACCTGTGACACTTGCCTCCTTCCCGGCAGTACCTGGTCTAAGAGACTGTGGCAGTGGTCATCATCAGAAAGAGAGACTCGTGGTCAACTTCTCTGTCTTTCTGCTTGCTCCACTCCTTGGCGCCTCTGACCCATTTCTGTGCTTGCTGTGTACTCTGGACACAGGCTGAGAAGGTGGGGAGGAGCCCGGGGGTGTGTATGCTGGTAGAGCCTGGCCTCTGTCAGAACTCTAAACACCAGAGAAAGGCCAGCAGCTTGGTTTCCATGACAACCTGCCCACCCTGTCCCTGCAGCTGCAGCCCCTCACAGGCCTTGTGGCGGGGGCTATGGGTGCCCTGAGTTGGCCCTGTGCCCACATCAGCCCCCACTGGGTTCTAGGGCCATGGCAGGAGGGAGGGAGTTTGGATGCCGCTCGCTGGGAGTTGGAGGTTTGCTGGATATGGTTCCCATGGGGACAGTTGTGGGCGGGTGCTACCTGTGATCAGATGCCTGAATTCAAGCTGCCCCACCATTCTGCCAGCTCTTCTCGGCCTCCGAGAAGAAAGTCCGAGTCTGGAGTGCTTCCTACCACACCCCAGTCAAGGTGGGGGTCTCAGCACTTGGAGTTATATGGCTCTCTGATTTCATCACACCCCATCTGTGCTAGACCCTCATGGCAACAGGGTGGCCAAGGTACTGTCTCATCTTTATCACAGGTCACTTTCCCGTCAAGAGCAACTTAAGGTTTGAATAAATTTGAGGACAGAGCCCATCATGGCCAGGATGCCTTGACCAGGGAGTATGAGGGGACCTGGTCACATTGTGCTCCAGTCAGGAAGCCGGGAGAGATGAATACTGGTGCTCAGCTCTCTTGCTCGTGCTTATTCTTCTGGGCCCCCAACCTACAGAATGGCACCGTACACGTTTAGAGTGGGATTCCCTGCCTCAATCAACTCAATCTAGAAACTCCTTCAGAAGCGGGCCTGGAGGTTTTCCTGCTGGATAATTTCAGCTCCTGTCAAGTCGATAATCTTAGCTGTCAGGCTGCCCTTAAGAACCGCTGAGGAAGAGCTGTTGTGCTATCATTAATCATTACAGTACAATGTGGCCCAGCAACAGAGCAGCTCAGAGATGGAGACGTGAGGACTCCCTCACTCTGGGGAAATGTCAGAGATGAGGGGGACGTTGCAGATGACGGGGGGGCCTGCAGGACTGTGAGATGGGACAGTATGCTGTGAGGATCACAGAGTTTGGGGTGGAGCCTGCCTGGGAGTAGACAAGACCTCCTGAACTGAGCTGTCGTCCGCCGAACTCTGAAGAGGTGGCGCTACACCCCACATGACACGGGAGCGGAGTACAGAGGCACACAAACAGAATCTCAGCTCTCAGGAAGCTGAGGCAGGAGGGTTGCGAGTGTGAGACTCACTCTCAAAGCAACAGCACGGCAAACAACAATGGGTATGTCTCTCTGTACGGAAGTACTGTGCTCTGAGACGCTACATTTAGGCACAGGGGTAAGACCAGAGGGACAATAACACAGCTACAGACATCAGGACAAGGATGCAGAGAAGGACCAACCACAGAGCCAGAGATCTCTGTCCCTGCAAGCTGTGGCCAAGGCACTGACTCTGCTCGTTGGAAATGGCAGGCATGAAAGCCATGGGACAGTGACTGACACATACCTCACTCCCTGCCACAGGAGATTGGTTCTTGAGGAATGTTCAGAGATGAAGGGAAGCCTGAGGGAGTTAAGTGGGGAATGTCGAATCCTGATGGCAGGATTGAGGGAGGCAGGCCTCAGGGAGTCTGGGTAAACCCACAGAGAGGGCTCTAGAGCTGAAGGTTCTGTCAGCGTTGGCCTGTTTGGGGTGCAAAGCCCAGGTTGAGTCACCAGGTATAGAGCAATGCTAGGACCTAGGACAGGCATGGCCTAGGTCTAACAGGCATGGCCTAGGTCTAACAGGCATGGCCTAGGTCTAACAGGCATGACCTAGGCAGTTGTCCAGCCCAGATGGTCCCTGGAACACTGAGAGCACCAGTGTGCCCTCAGGACTCCCAGGGCTGGTCTGTGGATCTCTCACTGGATCATGTCCACTCATGATTTAGACTGTGACCTCTGAAACGACCTATATTGCCTTGCTTGCTGTGGGATTCTCAGCGGCTCTTATGAATGAAAAACGAGTGGGTTTGGATGAAGACGTCTAGACGCCAGCTCCTAGACTCTAGACCTCTTGTGGGGTCACATAACTGAACATGGGGAAGGTTCCCAAAGGGTTGGCAACAGTGAAAGGTTTTTGAATGCTCCGCCCCATAAAATTAATTCAAAAGCAAAGGCCATGACTTCAAGGTGCTCCTGGCCTCATTCAGCCGTGTCGTGTCATGTGACCTCACTGCAGCTGTGCTTCTGACCACACACATGTGCACCTTGCTCTGCACACTCACACCAGAAGTCACGAATGCTGCCCGAAACCTCAGCTCAGGTTCAAAACTATTCTCTCTTATGGCCTGCCATGTTTTTCCTATAAATACGAGATCTTCTCTTGCAGAAACATAATAGTTTGATTATAGGAAACCGAGACTTTTCATGTGCCCCTACCATTGTTCCCCAGTGTGAAAGCATCAAGTTTGTACAACTTTACATTGTTCTGGGCTCGAGGCTTTTAAAAACTACTGTGTAGTGGCTGACTCGAGTTTCATTTAAAAAAAAAATTATCCAGTGAACTTGGGCTGGCCCCAAACATATGTCTACGGTTTATACTATGAATTTATGCAAAAGCAGTATTCTCAGAATTGGTGATTATAAGTAGAAAATATCAATCAATTCTGAAAAGCGTTGCAGAGGCTCTGTGTCCTCAGTATAGAACATTCAGCCAAGATTTAATTCTCACGTAAAAATAAACACGCCCGCCCACCTCATCAGCATGTATGTTTTCTTTTGTCTTTAATAAACAGTAAATTATATGTATACCAAAGAATTGTTTAAGATAAGAATATGATTTGATACCAGCATATCTTTGATTTGTAAATCTATCTTGGATACCTGCGTATCAAGGATTGCATCAAAATTTATTGGCTATAGAGAGATTGGCGAATGGAGAAAATTCAGGAAGCCCTGCTCCAAGTCCTCTCAAGCTTGGGCCTCAGTTTGTGTGCTCTGAAGTCAAGAGGCTGTAACAACAGCAAAAACTACAAGGTTGGTCCTGCCTGTGACAAGGGCACAGATCCTTCTGCAGCCGCTCATGGAACTGTTAGCTTTTTCTATGGGAGAGAAAGCCAGGCTCAGAGATGTGATGCGCCGTGCTGGAGTCCATGGTGCTTGGTGACAGAAGAAGGTCTGGCTTCCGTATTCAGCCCCTGAGAGTTTATTTTACCACGTACCCTCAACCGTACTATCCCTTGGTTCCTGACCATGCCCTACCCTTGTAGGAAGACAGGGGGGATGAAGCGAGCTAGGGAGATGGCCTGGTTGTTACACTGCTTGCCTTGCCAGTGTGAACACTCAAGTTCAATGCCCTAGTACTCGTGGGGAAAGCAAGGCAGGGTGGCACACGCTTATAATCCCAGCGCTGGGGAGGTGAAGACAGGCAGGTCTCTGGGCCTTGCTGGCTAGGCTGTCTATCCCAATCGGCTACCTCCAGGCCAATGAGAGACCCTGTCTCAAAAGAGCAAGGAGAGAGTAACTGAGGCCTGACACCCTAAGTTAATCTCTGGCTTACACACACACACACACACACACACACACACACACACACACACACACACACAAATATGCATATATAAAAGTAAGCACAGGTCACTCAGAAAGCCTTCTAGAGATGACGCACCCTTTACCCAGTGTCCAGGGTGTATGTCTAAGGTCCAGGACATCTAGGCTCCTGTCCCGAGAGCCTTGGGAGGGATGCACGTTGGAAAAGATGGTCCTTGAGCGGCTGAGGGTGTTGCTTGAGCTTGAGTATTAGAGCACTCGCTTAGCATGCACGGAGCGCTGCAATCGATCTACAGTGCGATAGAAAGTGGGCCAGGTGTCCTGTCCCTGTACCTTAGAGAGTACAGACAAGAGGACAGATGCTGTCATTCTTGACTCCAGAGGGTTCAAAGCCAGCCTGGGGCTCCATGACCTTGTCTCAAGAACAAAACCAAAGACAAGTTTGAATCTCAGCAATTGCGTCTATCTGGGTTCAAAGCAGAATCCACTTGGTGAGTGGGACAGGTTGGGGAACCTCATTCTGAGAACCATTTCGATTTACTCAGGATTATCTCCCTCCAGGGCCTACATCTCCTTCCCTTGTAAATACCACTGCGAGGTGAACTCTCTCCTTCTGTCTCCTGGGAGCCATTTCTCGGCGCTGCCAGGCATTGAGGACTTTTTGCTTCCCGGCAAAAGCAGGTGCTGTCTTCCCAATTCTACACAAGAGAATGCTGTCTAAATCACAGAGCCATCGCAAAGCAAATCTGTGTGCAGCACTCCATTCACACAGCCCTGGTATAGACAGACAGATTGACAGGGTGTCTGGGTATGGGGGCAGGACTACAGAGGACATAGCTTTGCAGGCTCCAGCAAGAAAGGAGAAGCTGCCCAGAAGTGGGGTTACTCAGGTTAGATGCTAGAAGCTGCGGCAAGGTTTCTTCCCTCCCCATGGGGCATTTAGAAAGGATATTGGGGGTGGCTGGCTTGGAAGGATGTCACAGGAGTCTTAGAGAGTGAAGTCTGAAGGACAGTGAACTATGACTTCTCCTGTCTGGGACTCAGGGCTCCTTAATGCAGGCAGCAGGTATCCTTTAAGGACCCCATGGTGCCTGGAGCCGAAATAGTTGTTATTAAACAAGTGAGGTGTTTGCTAAAGTGGGTTTACCCTGGGCCCCACTCCGAGGACCTGGCTCAGGAGGCCAGATTTGGGGAGAATTCCTCTTTCCTGAGAAACCTGTAGTGACACTGGGCTCCTGACCCTCACTCCCAGCATGGTTTACTGGATGCCTCTCCTGCTCTTGTCCCAACTTTTCCAGTCTCTGAGATCCAGGTCTCTGCACTCGCTCAGGAAGGCCAAGATGGCCTTTTTGCTCTGGGAATCATGAGAGAGAGCGGTCACAACTGAGCGTGTGTGTATGTGTCTGTCTGTGTGTCTGTCTGTCTGTGTGTGTGTCTGTGTGTCTGTCTGTGTCTGTGTGTGTGTCTGTCTGTGTGTGTGTGTGTGTGTGTGTGTGTCTGTGTGTGTGTGTGTGTGTGTGTGTGTGTGTGTGTGTGTGTGTGTGTCTGTCTGTGTGTCTGTGTGTGTGTGTGTGTCTGTCTGTGTCTCTGTGTGTGTGTCTGTCTGTGTCTCTGTGTGTGTCTGTCTATGTGTCTGTGTCTGTGTCTGTGTGTGTGTCTGTGTGTGTCTGTGTGTCTGTCTGTGTCTCTCTGTGTGTGTCTGTCTGTGTGTCTGTGTGTGTGTCTCTGTGTGTGTCTCTGTGTGTGTATGTGTGTGTGTGTGAGTGTGGTCAACCTTGGATTTTATACCTCAGGCATTGTCTATACCTCATCTTTTTTTAAAAGCTAGGGTCTTTCACTGGCCTGGATTAGGCCAGGCTGGCTGGTCAGCAGACCCCAGGAGTCAACCGTCTCACTTTCCCAGCCCTGGAGTTACAAAGCCACACAACCACCTCCAGCTTTTTCTAACACCAGGTCTGTATGTTTATCAGACAAGCAGGAGCCATCTCCCCAGCCCCGGGTGCATGGGTTTTGTTGGTTGGTTTGTTTTTGTTCCAGGTTTATAGACACAAACCCAGAGCGCAGAAAGGGTTTTTCAGCCACGAGGCTACAAAACTCACAAAGGCCAGAGTCAGCACCAAACCCTGGAGTTCAGCTGAGACCTTAGAGAATCGGGCACAGAAGCGCCGGAGGACTCATGTTAGACCCTCCAGGACCTTGGATGGTCATTGTTCTGTGGGAAGGTAGAGGCGATATTCATTTGCGATGCCCGTGGCTCTGCGGAGAGCCAATTCATTCATTCAGCCCCCAATCCAAGCTCCTGGGACAAGAAGGCTGATGGGATTGAAGAGGTGCCATCTGCTGAGGGTTCACTGGGGAAGAATGGCTCAACTTCCCCTACTGGGGTTCAGACAGAGACCAACCAAGTTCATGGAGGTATGAGCTGGCAGAACTCAAGAAGAACGCCCCTTTGCAAGGAAAAGTCGGGAACACAGTATTATGCTCAGCAGAATACCAAAGGAGACATGTTTTGTTTTGTTGCCCAAGCTCCCCCATTACAATAGCCTGGGAAGTAGGTGGTGTGTGTGGGGAGCTGGGGGGAGCTCCACACATTATGATCGTTTAAAATAGATTCATATTCTTTTAAATGACAATTGTTTCGGAGTCATAATTGATCCCTGTTTTTATCATTTCAAAGTATGAGGGAGGAAATAGTAAAAAGAAACAACACCTAAGCCAGAGGCACCGTGGAATCTGAAGCTGCCGCCTTCCAAACAATAGCACTTTTTATATCGCGCTTGGCTCAAAGGAAGCTGCCCCTCCTGGTGTGGATGCTATGCAAGCTGGAGGGAGCGGCTTTCATAAAAGGAGACATTTAGGATGTCTACCCTCTTGTTTCTGAGCAGGAAGAAAGCTCGGAGTGGGCTGAAGTAAGCAAGCAAGGGCGTGCCCTAAGAGCTGTGGCATGCCCAGGAGAGAAGGGAATCGGAACACAACTGAATCTAAATGGACAAAGGAAATACACACTGGATGTTAATGGAGATTTCAATCTAAGATGAAATTTGAGTACAAGGAGCATTTCAATATAATATATATTTAATTGAAATGAACCACACACTTCTTAAACCAGAAATGAGGTTGCAGTTCCACGCAGGATGAGGGCTGCTCGGATAATCCTCCTTCTTCTCCCTCTGTGATGTTTATTCACAGAAATCAGTAGAGAAAGGTTTACCATATATACTTTGAGGGGAAGGAGGAGGTGGCTCAGTGGGTAAGAATGTTGGCCTGGGCGAGCATGAGGGTCTGAGTTAGGTCATCTATTTCAAGCCAAGCAAGCCTGCAAGAGTCTGTGGCTCCAACACTGGGAGGGTGACAGCCAACAGAGCAGAAAAACAGTGAGCTCTGGGTTCAGTGAGAGACCCTGCCTCAAGAGAATGTGGTGGAAAGGGATAGAGGGGAATACCAACATCCTCCCGTGGCTGCCATGCACTTGCACATACTTAGAATACATGCACACATGCACTCACACACAGAGTGTACCTTGAATTATGCAATTAATATCCTGTGCTTTCTAGGTTTCCCCACTGTGGAGACATATGACTTTGATGGTTGGAATAGAATGAAAGCTGGGTGCGGAGGAAAAGTTCTGGAAAAAAATTCCCTGAAGGGAATTGGTGAGATGCCTGCTCTCCTGGGTCAGAGATATTTCCCCAGAGCCAAGAATAAGCTATGAAGGGGCAGTTGAAGGAGGATGCCAGTCACAAGACTGGGCTGCCACCAGCTGCGACCGGGCTCCTTCTGAATAAGAAACTGTGGCAGATGAGGGAGCCATATTAATATTTATTGCACATAACACACATATTCTCTCTCTCTCTCTCTCTCTCTCTCTCTCTCTCTCTCTCTCTCTCTCTCTCTCTCTCTCTCTCTCAGAATGGGGTTTGACCCCTCCTAGCACATTAGCTGCTGCACTTCAGCTACGCCTTGAGCAGGAAATAGAGGAATCTTCTCCTCTCCTTTCAGTCTTAGCTCCAGCAACTCAGTTACACGAGGGTGCATTGATTACCTATGCTACATTGTATGAGGTTATTGTGCACTGATTAACCATGTGTTACATTGTATGGGGTTTTAGCCCATATTTGGACCTCACTGTTGCCTATGTATCATGTTTGTATCTTTTCTTTTAGTAGAATATAAACTAAGGCACTAGTGTGGGCTGTGAGTGACACCTTGTGAGAGACTGGTCCTCAGTCGCCAGCTATCGATTTGACTTTTGTGGGTGTGAAGGAAATAATTCACAGTTGAGCTAACCTGAGGCATAGATCACAGAACCATGTTAAGGTATTTACTGTATATAGAGTTCATGGGACTTTTTATGTTGTTACTACACTTTTATGGTGTGTGTGTGTGTGTGTGTGTGTCTGTGTGTGTGTGTGTCTGTGTGTGTGTGTCTGTGTGTGTGTGTCTGTGTGTGTGTGTCTGTGTGTGTGTGTGTGTGTGTGTGTCTGTGTGTCTGTGTCTGTGTGTCTGTGTCTGTGTGTCTGTGTGTGTGTGTCTGTGTGTATTCCAGTGTACCCTGGTACACATGTAGGGATCAGAGAACAACTTGCAGGGATCAGCTCTCCCCTTCCACCATGTGGGTATCATAGATCAAACTCAGGTTGCTAGACCTGATGACAAACACTTTTACTGGCTGGGCCACTTGCCTGTCCTCAGGGGACTTTTACATCAGAGAGGCAGAGAGGTTGACGGAGGGATAGATGGGAGGCTGATTTTGAGAAGATCTGTATTATTAAGAATTCCAATTTAAAATCTTTATTACTTATTTTAAGAAACCCCAGGGAGAGTTTTCTAAGCCTGGTGGCCTCTCCCTGTGAGTGGGGAGCTAAGTGCCCCTAAGACCATAAGGATGCATGCTGGGATGGGAATGGGAACCGAGGGCAGCGGAGGAAACAGTGAGAAGAACCGCAATGACCTCAGAGATGCACAAGCCACCGGTCAGACATGATGGGGACACAGGGAGCCACTCTCCATCACCTTCCTGTGCTGCTTCCTGGCACTCAGCAGGCGATCCAATGTAAAGATTGCCCTTGGAGCTGGGGTGGAAAAGGACTGGCCAGGGTCCCTAATGGGTCCATATGGGACGTGTGAGGGAGAGGATGGCTTTGGGTTGGAATCTGAAGTGTCCCCGAAAGTCTCGCACACTGAAGGCTTTGTCCACAGCCTGTGGTGCTGTGTGAGGAAGTAGAGCCCGGGTGTAAGGAAGTTAGGTCATTGTGGATGAGTCCTTGAAGGGAAGTCTGAGATGCTGGCCTCCCTCATTGCTTCCTGGTTGTTGGGAGGTAGAGGAGACTTTTCTCTACAACACACTGTCCTCATGATGTCATGAGGCTCACGTGACCGTGGACTGAAACCACAAGCCCAAATAAACCCCCTCCTCTCTCGAGCTGCTCCTGTCAGTTGCAGTTGGGGGCATAAGACCAGGGAGCAAGGCATCGAAAGAAGCCAATGAGCAGAAACACTGGAAACTCCTGCCCACTGAGGCTACACGCAACAGGCAGAACAGCGCAGGGAGAGTGTCCCATGCTTGATGTGTGTAAGTGACCCATAAAAGGTCATGGCTCTCCTGTCCTAGGGCCTTTGGGTTCCCAAGCCTTTGACCCACTTCTTAATAAGCTGTCCCTATTTCTACCCCCATCTACACGTATGTGGTTGGATTCTTTGTCTTGAAGCACCAGAGCCTGGAAATCCCAACACGCGCTCCCTCTAAACTTTATGACATTATGACTCAGTGGCAGAAAACTGAACAACACAAGTAAGAAACAGTGTCTCCCAGAATCCCCTGGAGAAATGCCTGCACGAGCTCTGGAATCAGCCAGGAGCTTCCCCAGAAAAGCTCCTGCCACCCACCAAGAGCCACTCTGCAAGGGTATCCTGTCCTGTTGATCACAGCTCCCAAAATGAGACCAGAGGGAGCCACTGGAAGGAAATTGTCTGACTATACACCCTAACGTGCATCTTACCTCCCAGGTCCTGACCTGGGTTGGCGGCAGGGGAGGTGGCCCTGGGCGTCAGGCAGCAGGAGTCACTTTTCAGGGAGATTAGGACAATAAGCTCCTTGAAGCTAGTTCTTCCCCTGAGAGCTACATCCTGGACTGAGCTCAAAGAATCTCAGTGGGCAGCTACCGAGAGGCAGATGGCAGTGGACCCTAATCAGATCGTAGGAAGGTAGGTGACCAGGACAGCCCACCTTCACCTGAATTCCCACAGCAGCCCAAGCACACTCAGTTCTCTGTCTCGCACCTATACGCTTGTCTGTCTGTCTGTCTGTGACCGGCTCTCGGGTAGAGTTTGAGGCTGATCTCTATGAAGGAGACTGGCCTGGAATTCTTGAGCCCCCTGACACCATCTCCCAGGTCTTAGGACCACAGGTCCACACTCTCACTCTTCTCAGCGCTCTGAGAAAACACTGCTTCCATTGCAGAAACAGTGATGTACTTTGTCCAGAAAAGGACTAGGGGAGATGCTGAGAAGGCCCATGCCCTGAGCATGTGGAAAGTTCTTTGGGAATCTTCTCAGGTACCTGACCCGTGGCTCCCCCTGAAGTTGTACCCCAGGCTGTTCTGAGGCCTGTCCTGACTTCTTGACAATTAAGGAATGGAACCATCCTTCCAGGACCGAATCCAGGAGCTCCTAGAGGAACCTGAGCTATCCTTCTATCTTCTTTGTACCCCATTCCAACCCTTCAAAGTCTAGCAAAAGTGCACTAAATATTTGATACATCTCACGGTGTTCAATACCAACGGCTATTTGCTTACGACGCTTGGCTACCTCACAGATCACTATCATTATCGCCTTCGTTTTTTATATGATCAGAGGAATGGGGCCAAGGACACCCACTAACTGTCTGCCTCCATGTCTGCCCAGAGATAGCTACACCCTGGAGCCATTGAGCACCCACAGACCAGCACTACGGTCTCTAGCTCAACGCAGCCAAATCTGTCTGTTTCCGGTCTTTTAAAACCCAGCTTCAACCCTGTTATTTCATTCTGGGCATAGATTTATACAAAAGGAGATTTTGGATCCCCGCTTCAGGGTTTGTGACACGCTGGGTGTCGGTTAAGAAATACCCACAACCACTCGAGGGAGAAGCTGAGAGGCTTAACAGACACTCAGGTGTCTTTTCCTCTGACGTGTGTGACGTAGAGATGCAGGAGGGCCGGAGCTAATGCTGCAAATCCACACTGCTGCGAGGTCTCTCGTGGATTCCCTCTTTCTGCCGCCCTTACTTTCCATTCTCCTGGAGCCCGACTCTCCTCACGTCTCTAGTTCACGTAGCAAGAAAGCGAGATGAAGAGGGCAAAATTTTAAAGTGCACAGACTCATGAATTTATCTCATTTAAAATTTTAAACTATGTTTCTTTATTTATTGGGGGATGCATGCCACAATATGTTGAGGAGGTCAGAGAATACTTTGTGGAAGTTGATTTGCTCCTTCCACTATGTGGGTCCTGGGATCGAACTCAGGTCCTCTGGCTTGGTGGCAAGTGCTATCTTGCTGGGCCATTGCTTGTTCTTTTTGAAGACTTTTCACAGAGCCTCATATGGTGATGTCTGCTTATATTTTATGGCTTGAGCTTGCCACAAAAAAAAGTCTAAATTCAAGGCAGAACAGAAAATCACAGTTTTTAAAATCAGGTTGCTTCAATACCTCCAATAAAATTATGTGTGTAAGGATGTGTGTGCACATGTGTGTGTATATGTGTGCGAGTGTATGTTTGTACATGTGTGAATGTGTGAATGTGTGTGTGCATGCATATGAGTATGTGTGTGAGTATATGTGTGTATGTGTATATGTGAGAATGTGTATGAGTGTGCATATGCAAGTGCATGTGTGAATGCATGCATATGAGTGTGTGATGTGAGTGTGTGCACATGTGTGTATATGTGTGTGAGTATATGTGAGTGTATGTATGTATGTATGTGTATTGTGAATTGTTGGGGGAGGGGTCTGGTTGGTTGATATCATTGTTCTTCCTATGGGGTTGAAAACCCCTTCAGCTCCTTCAGTCCTTTTTCTAAGTCCTCCATTGGGGGCCCCGTTTTTAGTCCAATGGTTGGTTGAAAGCATCTGACTCTGTGTTTCTCAGGCTCTGGCAGAGCCTCTCAGGAGACAGCTACATCAGGCTCCTGTCAGCATGTACTTCTGAGCTTCCACAGTATTGTCTGGGTTTGGTGACAGTATATGGGATGGATCCCCATATAGGGCTGTCTCTGAATAACCTTTCCCTCAGTTCTGTGCTCCACACTTTGTCTCTGTCTTTCTTCCCATGAATATTTTGTTCCCCCTTCTAAGAACTGAAGCATCCACTCTTTGATCTTCCAATTTCTTTAGCTTCATGTGGTCTGTGGATTGTATCTTGGGCATTCCGAGCTTTTGTGCTAATATCCATTTATCAGTGAGTGCACACCATGTGTGTTCTTTTGTGACTGGGTTACCTCACTCAGGATGATATTTTCTAATTCCATCCATTTGCCTATGAATTTCATGAAGTTGTTATTTTTAGTAGCTGAATAGTACTCCATTGTGTAAATGTACCACATTTTCTGCATCCATTCCTCTGTTGAGGGTCATCTGGGTTGTTTCCAACTTCTGGGGTTTCCCCTGTCCACACTTCCCACCTCACCACAGGAGCACTGAGATTACAGACACACGCCACCCTGCCTCGCTTTGACATAGATTCTGGAGGTTGAAGTCAAGTCTTCCTGCTCATGAGGCAGGCACCCTGAACCATGTCTCCAGCCCCAAATGTCTTTTAAGAAGTATAGGAAGGAAATTGTCAGTTAGGGTTTGTACTACTGAGGTAAAACACCATGACCAAAAGCAAATTGGGGAGGAAAGGGTTATTCAGCTTTGCAGTTCCTCATCACAGTCTGTCACCCGGGAAAGTCGGGAAAGTCGGGGCAGGACTCTGGAGGCAGGCACTAAGGCAGAGATCATGGAGGGGTGCAGCTCACTGGCTTGCTCAGTCTGATTCCTTACAGCACCCAGGACCATAGCCCAGGGATGGCACCACCCACAGTGTGCTGGACTCCCAAACATTAGCCGGTAGTCTTTTCTAAAGGGAAATAGAGGAGGAGCAGTGGATGTGGAGGAGGGAGGAACTGAGGAGAAAAGGAAGGAGGCTGCAGTAGGGATGTGTTATATGGGAGAAAAAATTTTAAAAGATAGAAAAAAAGAAAAGAAAAGAAAAAGTCCCACAGACTTGGCTCCAGCCTCACCCAATGGAAACATTGTTTCAGTTGTGGTTCCGTCTTCTCAAATAACTCTAGCATGAGCCAGGCCAAGTCGACAAAAACCAAACAAACAACAAGAGAGAGGAGACCGCTGAGTCTGATTCTGGCCAGCGACTGTTCCGCAGCTTTGCCCTCGAGTGTTCTTGGAGCACTTCACAGAGACTAAGCTGGGAGTCATTTCCACCATAGGAGACCTAGGGCTGCCTGTCTCTGCTTTAAGGTCTTCCTCCTACAGCAGCTGATGTGTTTATAAAAAGATAAAGGGGTGGGGGGATATGTTCTATGGAGGTGTGGTGAGGTCTAGGGAAAGGGGGTGCCTCCGAGGGCCCATGCTGAGGCATCCCTTCCCCCTGAGGGACCAGGCACACAATGGGATGGAATAGAATAGAGTTTATTCAGGGCATGGGGCGGAGAGTTAAGAGGGTAGTAGAGACAGAGTGGGGGGAGGGAGGGAGGAAGGGAGAGAATAGAGAAGTAGAAAAGTATAGGCCAGTGCAGTCATAAACACTTGGAGAGAGGGAGGGGGAGGGAATGGGGAAAGAGGAGAGAGCAAGAAGGGAAGAACAAGAGCAAGAACAAGAAAGAGCAGGGGGTGAGCAACCCCTTTTATAGTGAGTCAGGCTCGCCTGGGTGTTGCCAGGTAACTGTGGGGCGGGGCTTAGACAGAATGCTAACAGCAGCCTTCCAGTAAAGCCAGGGTGGTACAGGAGAATAAAGACCTCTGGTTTGGCAGTGCCCTGGGCTTTCTGTTCCCAGGTCACCAAAACTGCATTAATTATGCTTCTCATAGTTGGATGGTGTTGCTGTCACAGAATACCTGAGGCTGGGCAAGGTCAAAGAATAAAAATCTTTTTCCTCGCCATTCCTCAGGCTGGAAGTCCAAGATTGGAGGTGGACACCTGTGGAGGCTTTTTTTTTTTTTTTTAAACAAGGCACAAGGCAGAGAAAGACAAGAGGGCTGGACACACCCGATTAAGATCACTAATCCTAGCCATGAAGGTGGATCACAGTGTAGTCACCTCTCACAAGTGCCACGTCTTGGGTCTGGAGAGATAGCTCAGACAGGAGGGTACCAGCCTGGAATGAGTTTGAGTCCCCAGCACACCCAAAAGCAGTCTGACACAGTGAGCTGTGATCCCAGTCATAGAAAGACAGAGACAGATAGAGCCCTGGAGCTCACCAGCCAGCCAGATGAGCCTACTTGGTTAATTCCAAGCCAGTGACAGTCAGCTCCTGAGGAACAAGATCTGAGTCTGAACCCTTGACTTTTACCTGCACACATAGACCTGTGTTTTTAAAAAGTTTTGCCTTTTAACGTAAATGTCAACATTTATTTGAAGGCTGTACACAAACACAAACACACACACACACACACACACACACACAGACACACACACACACACACACACACGGATACCGAGATACAGACAATTATGCCTCTGTCTCTCTGTCTGTCTGTCTGTCTGTCTGTCTGTTTCACTCTCTCATGTTCCACTTTTTTTTTTTTTTTGTTTTGTTGCTATTGTTTTCAAGGCAGGGTCTCTCCATGTGACAGGCCTGGCTGTCTGGAAACTTGCTCAATAGACCAGGCTGGCCTTGAACTCACAAAGATCAGATCGCGTCAGCCCCGCAGTCTCAGAGAGTTGTTATAATGCAGTCTCCCCAGCTACTGAAAGACCCCCAGAGTGGGGAGACCCTCACTCAAGTCTCAGGATGACTCGACCCCCCCATGAACTCATGTGAGACCGTCCTTGCTGTAATAACACTAGGTTTATTGATAGGAACCAGTGCACTGGGGTGGAGACTCATATCCCATGCAGGGGTAGAGGAGTTTGATCCCGAGTAGCTGGGAGAAGGGGTATTTAAAGGAAGAAATCACAACCCAAGGGGGTAGGGATGGCGTCATTGGAAAATGTCGAGAATATCAGTGAAAAATCACAAGGAGAAGCTTCCTGTTTCTCAAGATTGTTCTTTAAGATTTTAATCTAACTTTTATGGTCAGCCAATTCCTGGAGCAGAGTCACTGAACTGGCTAACCTACATTTTTGGCTCTACTCTGTTTGCTAGGGGGTCTGAATTTTTCCTGGTCCTTCACTACCACAGCAGTAAGGCATCAGACTGTGTTTGCATTTTCACAAGTTCCTGGGAGACTCACTTGAGCAGTGAAGCCCGAGAAGGAAGCTCTTGCCTGAGGGCTATGGCACTAGCCACACGAGGCAGACAACTCCCGACCCTCACTGCAGTGTCCTGAGGAAGGCAGCTTCCTCTGGGCTCAGTCGCCCCCCATTGCAGTTTGAGGGGCATACTCTACGCTCTGGGCTCCTCAAATGTGTTTGTGACCTGAAGCGTCCGTATCAGCACTGCCTTGAGCTATGTAGAATCCAAGACCCCACCCTGAGGAGCTGCACTGAAGATGTGCCTGTGTCCCGCACTAAGGTATACCTGTGCTCCGGAAGCCCCAGATTAGGGAAAGTTGGCATAGCAGCTATCCCCAGGGGGCTGTGCAGTGATGTAGATAGAGATTGCTTTCCAGAACCTTGGAACCCAAGTGAGGTAGAATGATCCCCCTTTGCACGTCAATAATTGGCAGGTTTGTGGACTGGGGAGATGTAAGAAGGACAAACTGTTGGGCTGGTGCCACGGATGTCTGTGCCAGGCCTTTGGGTTCCACACCTGGCACGTCTCTGCTGCTAGCTAGATACATGGAGACAGAAACAGGAGAGCCAGGTGGGCTCTGGGAACTGCCCTGACCACCCTCCTGCATCCTCTCTTCTCCCCAGTCAGAGAGGCACCCTGAGGTGCACCTCCCTGGGTTTTTCCACCAGCTTCGGAACAGAGCCTGCCTTCCTTCCCTAACCAGCCTGGCAGGAAGGAAGATAATCTCAGAGGAACCACACCCCTCTCCTGGGCCATCAGAATACTGAGACAAAGTCTCTAAGGAATCGGGAGCTCCCCAGGCGTGAGGGAAGGAAAGAGCTGAAGCCAGACGCCAGTCCCAGGAAGAGACTTCATACACTTCTGACAAGTAATCATACAAGAGTGACTGGGGCGGGACAGGGATGTGCTTGATGGCTGGGACGGTGCCTCACCCAGGACTGCCGAGAGATGCACACCTCTTGCCTTCTGTTTACTTACTTATCTGTGTGTTTTGACTGTGTGTGCGTATGAGCCCTCTGTGTACGTGCATATGTGCAGTGTGTGCATGAGGTACCATGGGGACTAGACGTGGGCGTCAAATTCCCCAGAACTCAGACACTTGTGAGACACTGTGTGGGTGCTGGGAACTGAACCAGAGGCCTCTGGAAGAGCAGCCGGTGCTCTTAACTGCTGAGCCATCTCTCCAACCCCCTTCTTACTATTGAAACCTACACCTCCTTCATATCGAGAACCTAAAGATGGAGTTGGGGGTCACCAGACCTCTTGGTGTGTTGATTTTTTCCATTGTAGAATATGGAGTAAGTCTGCCTCTCTTTATGACTTGTATCTTAATCTGCCTGTTGAGGATGGTGACTGAGGATGGCTTGTTGGACCACCAGGGCCCAGGCGCTGACACTAGAAGCTGGCCTTCCTGCTATGGAAGATTCATTTGTCTAAAAAATACAAAACAAAACAAAAAAACAAAAAGACCTTTGAAACCATTTGAGACTCGGGCCAAAAATAAAGCTATGCTCCTACTCCAAGTGAACTCATAATGGAGTCTAATTTTTAAAAAGAAGCCAATTAATAGCTTTGTAAATATAAAAGAAAGGCTCTCTTCTCTCCCACCAACCTCTTGACCAAAAGGCCCCAGAAGTTAGTCCTGCAAAAATGTCAGATTCTGCTCTAAAGAATGGCAGGACTTCTTGGAGGAAATAACAGGAAATGACTCACAAAGGGGCCCCCTGCATAGTAATGCCTGGCTGCTGGCCTCAGCCAAAGGCTGGGAGGAATGTGTCCCGCCTACAAGAGGGGACATTGCCATCTTCTCTAGGCAGGGCAGCTCCATGGGGCAGGGGGGGAAGGGAAGGGGGAGCGCTGGAGGGCCGGCTGCTTGTTGGCTGGCTGGACCAGAACAGCACCTCAGAGTGGCAGCCAGGCACAAGGATTTGGTGCCTGCATTATCTATGAGTTCCTGAGACAAAATAGCTGACTTCTTGGGGGTGAGGTGGGGGGTTGTTTTGGCTCCAGTTTGAAGGTCCAATCCGACATCTGACATCTCGGGGAAGCAGCAAGAGCTTGAGGAGGCAGTAGGTCACATGGCACCCGAAGTCAGGATGCAGAGAGCTGTGAATGCTGGAGCTTAACTGACTCTCTCCTTTGTATTCAAACCCAGGAACCCCGCCCAGGAGATGCTGCCCACCACAGTTAAAGTAAGACTCCCCAGCTCGATTAGCCTGATCAAGGCAATCCATCGCAGAGGCTGAAGAGACGGCTGAGAAGGGACTGTTCCTGCAGAGGACCTGAGTGCTGCCCCCAGCACCCACGTGATGATTAGTAACCATTTATAACTCCAGCTCTGAGGGATCCAAGCCCTCTTCTGACCTCCACAGGCTCCGGCAGGCACATGGGACACCGACAGGCACACATACATATAAAATTAACAGATAGTATTTTAAGAGATAATCCCTCACAGATGTACCCAGAGGCTTGTCTTCTCAGTGAATCTAGATCCTGTCAAGTTAGTAACTGACCGACTCCAACCATCACAGTGCCTGAAGGAAACCTCCTGCCTGTAACGGTCAGTCAGAACACGGTGTCACTGATCTGGGGACAATGTGTCACCCTCCCGATGTTCTTTTAGGCTCCTTCGTGGGTTCTATGTGGTGGGTTAGGTGAGTTTGTTGCAGACCAGACCCTGCAAAGACAATTTCCTCCCTGACCTCTTCATGAACTAACTCAGGCCTGAACCATACATATGTGGGCACACGTGTGCACATGTTTGTGTGTATGTGTGTGCTTGCACACGTGTGTGTGGTTGTGTATGAAGGCTAGAGATCAACTGTAGGTATTGTTCCTCAGACACCACCTACCATAGGTGTTTTTTTTTAACAGTCTCTCTTATTGGCCTGGAGCCCTCCAAGTAGCCCTCCAGCTAACCAATCATTGACCCCTAGGGACTCACCAGTCTCTGCCCACTCAGCACTAAAATTGGAATTCTGTGTTGTTGTTGTTGTTGTTGTTGTTGTTGTTGTTGTTGTTGTTGTTTTAATGTGAGTTCTTGCCATCAAACTCAGGGTCCGGTCCTCATTCTTGCACCGCAAACCCTTTGTAGACTCAATACCTCCCCAGCCCGGCCTGAATCTTAGTCGGCAGTCTCACTTTCTCCCTGGCCTCCCCTGGACTTCCCTCTTCCTATTTCCTCTTCCTCTACTTATTTTCCTCCTTAGTCCTGGGGCTGTTACCTAGGTATTTCAAGGATGGGTGAAAAGAGACTCAGATCAGACACAGCAGCACAGCCATCATGGAGGCACAAAGAACGCAGTAATGGTTGGTGGCCTCAGCAGCCCTCACTGCTCACATGCTGAGGGTTTAGGTCCCCGTTAGTGGTATTACTTTGAGAGGTTCCAGAAGTTGGGCAGGTGGGGCCTGGATGGCAGAGGCGGGTCACCAGGGGCTGCCCTTGAAGGTGCCCCTGGTTCTCATCTTCCTCTCTCCCTCCGGGCTGCAGTAAACAGCTGTCCCCACCCCACGTTCCAGCAGCCACGGTGTTCCACCCACATAAAACGGAGCCGAACAACTGTGGCCTGAATCTTCTTGGAATTGCGAGCCCAGATAACTCCTTCCTCCCTTGAGCTGTCTGTACCAATTATTTCGATCAGAGAAACAGAAGCTAAATGACCCAGCAGTGTTCCTTCCACGGAGGCTGCAGCCTCGAGGCTGTATTAGCAAGCGGAATCCTCCTCGGGTGGTTCACGGAACAAAATTTGACTACACAGGTATCCATGCAGCTCTGCTTAGACATCTGTAGCCGTGTAATGAAGGGCCCAGTACTTGGCAGCTGAAAACAATAAAGGTTTATGGCCGCTCACAGCTTCTAAGAGATGAGGCTCTGAGAGTGGCTTGGCCACGTGGCCGTGGCTCAGGGTATCTCCCAAGGCTGTAGTCAGGCTGATTGCAGAGATGACCATCATGCAAGCATCTTGCGACTGCCCCACGGCTGCAGGGCTCTCTACGGTTATTCAAGGAATCGTTGGCAAACTGCCCTTACTTGCTGTTCAGGATTAGATGCCTCTGTGTTTAGGCTTGGGGCTTTCTCTGGTAGAGCTGTTCATAGCCTGGTGACCTGGGCCAAGAGAAAGCAAGCCAGAAGGTTTCCAAGACAGAAGCTGCAGTCTTCTGTGCATGTGCTTGTGCACACACATGTATGCATGTGTGTGAATGAGCAGGTGTACATCCATGTGTATGCATGCACCTACAGAGGCCAACAAAACCAAAACCTTGAATGTCGTGCTGTCTGTTTTATTTTCATTCATTCATTCATTCATTCATTCATTCATTTGTGTTTTTGAGACTGGCCTGGCCTGGAACTGGCCAAGTAGTCTAGGCCAGCTAACCAGAGCTGGCCAGAGAGCCCCAGGGATCTGCCTGTCTCTGGCTTCCCAGTTCTGCAGCATTGGAGGGACACAGCTGCTACTGAATCCTGAGTACAAGAACCCCGAAGTTCAGCCGGCCACAGGGAAGAGGCATCGAGGAAGTACCTGACCACAGGGGTTTCCTGCTGGGCCTCCTGTTGCCTAGACCCAAGCAGAAATCAGGCAGCGAGTGAGATGAGCAAGTTAATATGACCTGAGCAGGGCTCTCCCCACAGACAGAGACTGACGAGGGACAGAGGGTGGGTCTGAGATGAGGGTGCACTTGGGGGATTCTGGGCAGCACCCCTAAATGTTCTCTCCTGACACATCCATGTTCAACAGAACTCGGGATCCTACAACAAAAAGGTTCACCTAGCCACGTTCTCATCAGCCTCCTGTCCTCCTTTCAGCCAGCTTCAAGGACCCTCTCAAGAACCCTAGCAGCCTGTCTGTGACCAGTGCCCATGAAGCAGGTTCTTTTTCCTGACTCAGCAAAGTCACCAGTTTAGATTTGAGATGGATCTTTCCAGATTGCTGTGTGTTACCTGTGGGCCAGCACCTACATGTATGCGTGTACATGTGTGTGCTTGTGCTTGTGTGTACCTGTGCATGTGTGTGCCTGCCTGCACTTGTATGTGCCTGTGCATGTGTGTGCCTGAGCTTGTTTGTGCACGTGCTTGTGTGTGACTGCACATGTCTGTGCCTGTGCTTGTATGTGCCTGCACATATGTGTGCCTATGCACATGTATGCCTGTACATGTGTGTGCCTGTGCTTGTGTGTGCCTGTGCATGTGTGTGCCTGAGCTTGTTTGTGCACGTGCTTGTGTGTGCACCTGTGTTTATTTATGCCTGTGCATGTATGTGCCAGCACATGTGTATGCCTGTGCAGTTTGTGTTTGTGTATATGTGTGCCTGCTCATGTGTGTGCCTGTATGTGTGTGTGCCTATGCAGTATGTGCCTATACATGTGTATGCCTGTGCAGTGTGTGCCTGTGCATATGTGTACCTTTGCATGTGTGCCTGTATATGTGTGTACCTTTGCATGTGTGTGCCTGTGCACATGTGTGTCTATGAAGTACAGGCCAAAGATTGATGTCAGGTCCATCCTTCATGGCTCTTCTACCTTATTCATTCACGTAAGGTCTCTCAATCAAGCCCATGGCTTGCCAATGCAGCTAGTCTAGGTATCTAGTTTACCCTGGTAATCCAATCGCCACCTTCTGAGGCTGGCATTACCAGGAGGCCACCACACTCACCTGGCATTTATAGGATTTCTGGAGCTCAAACTTGGCTCTTCATGCCGGCTCGGCTATTTCATTTTGGGTTCTGGTACACTTTGTGGGGTCCCAGTGGCCTATGATGGGGTGGGTACTTTCCCATGTCCTTAGACAGATCTTGTTCCACAACCCAGGATCACCACAGAATGAATGGAGTTAGCCATCGAAGCTTCTGGAAATGGAGTGCGGAGTTGTCTCAGGAGGAGAACAGGAGGGGTTAAGACACTCTAAGGGATGGGTAAGAAGAGACGCAAGGCAGAAACAGCCAACCTTGTGAATGTGGAGCCATTCCTGGGGCCTGCCTGAGCTACACTGGGCATCTGAGACCAACGTGGTGCACCTGGAGCTGCCAAAGAGAGGTCTGTGCTTGGAGGTGAAGTCAGCTCTAACCCTGAAAAGAAAATGGCCACATCCCTGTCCTTGTGCTAAATTTTTGCATAATCCTTGCATGATGGTTAGAGTGGGTCCATTCTCCAAATGGCCGGAGTCCTCCCAGAATGTCTCTTTTCAGCCCCTTTGGTCGATGATGCTCCTGCCTTCTCCCTTCTCCCTCACAGACCTCTAACTTGCTGCGTCCAGAGACAGAGCCTGGGAAGAGGAATAGATGAAGCCCAAGAATATCAACCACAGTCAACGCTTCCATTTTCACGAAGGTCAAATCAGGCCCAGAGAGGGGATGACCTCATTGCAGGTTTCACAGCAAACTGATGGGAAGAAAGAGATCTACCGCCCTGCCTCGTGGAGAAAAGCAGGGGAGTTTTCTTAGCAGAAGTCGGGGAGAGACGCTCACTGCAGGTCCCGTGGCTCAGAGGCGAGCTCGGGCGCTGATGAACGTACTTAAGTGTAATTGACTCTCAGGCATTAAACTTTTACCAGAATGAGCTCACATGGCCTTTGGGGAGAGGGAAAGTGCCTCTACCCCTTAGGGTTCCTCTTGGGTGCAGAAAGCCTACAGCAGCTACTGATGGAGGCCTCTTCTGGGAGGGAGTGAGGGCGAGGTCCCTGGAGAGGCCATAGGAAGGATACAGAGTGCTCAGTGGCCATGTTTTCTCACCAGTTCTGGGTAGATCGAGGGGCCATGTACCCAGCAGCTCTCCAGTAGCATGGTGTGCTGTCTGTCACAAGAGACACAGGGAGAAAAGATGGAGGACTCCATCCCTACCTTGATCACTTTTCCCCTCACCCTACTCATTCCTCAGTCTGTTCCCATACCCATGACTTTAAGTCACTACCCTTCTCTGGGTACCAGAATCTTGAATCTGCGTGTTGAGGAGCTAAAGAAGGTCAGCCCTGTGTTTCTAAGATCTGGTGTTTCCTAACAGGGCTATCCTTGTTCTCATGCAACAATGCCCACAGACATGAAGATCCTCTCTACTCCCTCAGGCATCCTTCTCTACTGTGTTTTTCAGGCAGTTGGAAGGCATGGAGGCCTAGCAGCCATCCCTGGAACAGCAGCCAACTTTTCCTTCACATTTCAATGAAATGAGAGATCCAGAGGCCTGGAGAGATGACCATTGAGAGCTAGATTTTCAAAATTGGTTCCGTAAGCTAGGTGTGGCAGTGACTGTAAGCCCAGAGCTGGAACAATGGAGACAGATGGATCCCAAGGATCTGCTGGCCAGCCAATCTAGACCAAATGGGCACATGCTCACACACATGCATGCTCCTTGAAGTTAGACTTCACATATTTAAACAGTACATCTGAAGCTGAGTGTGGTGGTACACATTTGTAATCCCACTCTCAGGAGGCAGAGGCATATGAACTCAGGCCTTAATGAAACTCTGTCTGAAAGCAAACACAAAGTTACAACTTGACAAACTAGAAATTCATCTCCTTACATGTAAAGCTGGTACCACAGTCAAGATCGAGACTATATATATTCCTGAAAGTTCCTCATAGAACACTTTTGTGCCTCTCTTCTACCTTGCCCCACCCCAGATCATGACTAGCTTCTATCACTCTAGTTTAGTTTATATTTTCTAAAATTCTATGTAAGTAAAACCATCTTGTTTTTTATCTCAGTCGCTTTCTATAAATCTCTTGAGGCCACTTTTTGGCCCACTGTCTTGTTTGTTGAATGGGCATACCACAATCTTGTTGGTCCACTGTCTTGCTTGTTGAATGGGCATAACATAATCTTGTTGGTCCATTGTTTTGCTTGTTGAATGGCATACCACAGTCTTGTTGGTCCATTGTTTTACTTGTTGAATGGACATACCACAATCTTGCTGGTCCACTGTCTTGCTTGTTGAATGGACATACCACAATCTATTTAACCTTCCCTCTGTTGATGGATGGTGCTATCAGGTTTTGACTATTTAAAACTAAATACTTGGTTTCTACTTGGAGTACAGATTTTTGTGGGCATGTGACCTCATTTCCTGTTAGGAACTGTCCAGTGGAATGGCTTTAGGCCATCCTTTGTCAGTGTACATTTAACTTTATGAGAAATAAGGAAGCTGTTTTCCCTGTGGCTGAACCACTTTCCAGCCCCAACCCCAGTGCAGTGGGACAGTTTCAGTCACTCAACATTCTGAGAAACACAAATTAGGTCAAATTTTATTTCTTCCCTTCCCTCCTGTCTTCCCTATTTGATTCCCCTCCCTTATGTCTTCCATTCCCTCCTGTCATTTTCTTCTCTTGTCCTACCTTCCCATTTAGATGAAGTCCAATTTATTGATTTTCCTTCACTAATTAGGGTTTTGTGTATCTTAAAACTTGTGCCAACTCAAGATCACTAAGATTTCTGGTTTTCCACAAATGTTTTTCTTTTATTTTGAGATTTATTTATTTTATGTATATGAGTACACCATTGCTGTCCTCAGACACACCAGAAGAGGGCATTGGATCCCATTACTGATGGTTATGAAGCATCATGTGGTTGTTCAGAACCTTTGGAAGAGCAGCCAGTGCTCTTAACTGCTGAGCCATCTCTCCAGACTGCTACAGATGTTTTTCTAACTGTGCTTACCCTGCTGTCTACGTTCCACCTGGAGACTCGGCTTATGTGTGATAAGAGCAGGGTCTCATTATGTAGCCCAGATTGGCCTTGAACTTGTAGTCCTCCAGCTTCATCCCTCCAAGGGACAGAATTACAGAAGTGTACTGCCCAACCTAGTGTGTTTTGGTGTATCCAATTACTTTTGAGCCAGTTGTGTATTTATTTAATTTTAAAGATTTATTTCATTCTGTATACATATGTGTGTCTCCATATGGGTAAACACACATGAGTTCAGGACATGAGAGAACCAAGAAGAGGGTATCATACTCTTTGGATGTGAAGTTCCAGGTGCTTGTGAGCTGCCCAACGTGTATGCTGGGAGCCACACTTGGGTCCTCTAGAAGAGCAGTATGTACTCATACTCTGCGCCATCTCTCCAGCAGTAGTTCTCCACTTCAAACTATTAATTTATGGTGGAAAACTCTCTGGAAGTCTGATGAGGGTTCGTGAGTAAACAGCGTGTGAGGCACTTGAGTAGTTCAGCTCTGTAAAGTGATAGTGAAATACCAGAACTTAGTGAACGGAAAGACAAAACATGACCTGATGCTGTGCTGGCCCAGTAGCTCATCCAGGGTGACTGAAATCGGAGGGCTGATGGGGGAAGATGAAGGGAGGCTAAATCAATACTCACAAAGATGCATCATGGTGCCAACACTGTCAGACTGGCAGAACTGGGCTTACAGCAACAGCATTCTATTGCCCAGAGCTATAACTGTAACTCAGTGGGTGGTGCTCTTGCCTAAGGGGCACAAGCCCTAGGTTCAATCCCCCGCACCGCATTAGCTGACACGGCTACATGGCCTTGTATGAGCCTCAGTTACCTCATCTAGACGAGAAAGGCTAAAGGCAATTTCTCTCTAACGGAGCTTCGGCGAAAACTCAGCCAGGTGTCGGGGATGGCGTGATGACCTAGCCCAGAACACGCTCTCGGTAAATGTTAGCTCTCCTTCCTCACAGCTCTGCTTTGATTACTCCTTGTGTGTGAGGGACAGGATTGCCCACTGAATGACCCCAGAGGTTCTATCCTGGTTGCCAAGCAACAGGCTACCTGAGCACTCTCCCTCTCCTCCTCCATCAAGAGGGAGATTGTATGGGACTTGAACTTTTCCTAAGGCCTGAGGTGCTTGAAGCTGACATTCCAGGGCTGTTCCTGGCATAGCTGGCTCCTGAGCCCGGCTATTTATAAAGCGAGTGCTTATCTTTGTCCCATAATGCACACGGATGTAAGGGCATGGCTCTTGGTGTTTGGCGGGAGGGGTGGGAACATGGGGTCCTGATGCTCTCACAATAGGTTGTGGTGTTGGCTTTGAGCAGGCGGCCTACACCCTAAGCTGGGCTCACACTACCTCTCCCGGTCATGCCCCCTGCCTTCTGGGTCTGACTGTGCTCTCTGCCCTGATGTCAGCTGCTCCGTGGGTTTTAGATGCCTGTGCAGCGAACTCCTGCTGCACCCGACACTACATTTCTGTGCCTGTCTGCAGATGGACACCTTGGCCCTGGGATCTTGAACCAAACTGAAACAGCTTGGGGGTTTCTTCCTCTCTAATCGTGAGAACAAAAGAAATAGGAAGGAAAAAAAACTCTTGGATCTCCCTCCCCTCATTGCCTTGGTAACGTGTTTGGGTTTTTTTCCCTTTAGATGATAGTTAGTTGTTAGTGTGTGAAGTGTGTGTACATGCCATTGGGAGTGAGGTGAGTGTGTGCAGAGGCCGGTGCAGGGATAGTATCAAGGGACAGCGTGTCCTGCTCTACCATGCCTGTGCCTTCCCTTCCTACAGGGTCTCTCCCTAAACATGGAGCCAGGCCAGTGGCCAGCAAGCCCTGGTGACTGCGCTCTCTCTACCCAGTGCCGGGATTATAGGTGGGTGTGGCCAGTCCCGGCGTGTGGGGGGGGGGGTGTAGGTGCTGGCACTCTTACCCACAGAACCACCTCTCCAGTCCCACCTTGGGAGATTTTTTATTGCCGTCTGTCTGTCTTGCTACCAGTTCCTAAGTCTAAGGGCCTCCCAGACTATTCTTCTAAGGGAGCCAGCTGGTCCCAGCATCACAAACACAATACGTTGTCCCTCTGCCCTCCCTGGGTCAACCTTTCTTCTCCACCAGGGTCAATGTCACAAGTGTTTTTTCCTCCTCTCTGCCCATCACATCCAGGTATACTCTCTGCACCATCCAAACACCATTAGTGCCTCCCCAGAACCAACTGGGTATAACTCACAGTGGTATTTGAGTCTCTTCATGAGTAGGGGTGTGTGTGTGTGTGTGTGTGTGTGTGTGTGTGTGTGTGTGTGTGTACTCTTATGTACAAATGTGTATGTGTGGCTCACATGTATCGGTGTGCATGAATGTAGAGGTCAGATGTCAACTCAGGTCTACCTTGTGTTTTAAGAGAGAACCTCTCACTGGCCTAGAACGTGCCAAGCAGGCTGGCTGCCAAGTGAAGCCCAGGTGTCCCGTATTTACTTCCCCAGCACCGGAATGGAAAGCTTGTCACAACACACCTGGCTTTTCTCATAGGCTCTGGGGAATTAACTTGCATCTTCATGCTGGCAACATCAGGATGATACTGACTCAGCCATCCCTTCAACTCAGACGTTCCTGGGGTCCTGCTGCTGCCTCTGCTCTGCTCTCTGCATTTCTCCTGCTGTTCGTTGGGTGATTCAAACCACCTTATCTATCCTAGCTTCCCTGGTGCCGCTGGGGGCTGTCTCCTCCACTGAAAACACCCTGCCACACCACCTGTCTTGTCAAAATCCTCCCCATCCATCCTTGTCAAGCTCACACCACTGCCACTCAGCCGAAATCCTCCCCGTCGACATCCCGAGAGCAGAGCTGTCCCGGGTTTCTGGCATTTGTTATATTGTTACTGTTTTATCACCGTGCAAACACTTGTGTGATTCTCTTCCTAATTAGATTCTCTAAAGGTCAAGGGCCACTGGTTAGCAGCTGTCACACAAAGTGTGCCGGGTCTGTCCTCAGGACTGTTGTCTGGATTTAGAAATGGATCTACCTGGCAGAGAGGACACAGAGGACAAATGGGTGGGAGGCCTCCATGTCTGTACAGCTGTTTATTGGGATATTTGGTGTGTCCCCACCCCGGAGGAAAACACTGAGAGCATCATTTCACCCTTCTGGACTACATCTGATTTCCCAGTCCAGAAATTAACAAGCACATGACAGTATCCTGGCTTTTTCACCAGGATTCTGGGGGTTGAACTCTTGTTCTTATGCTTACAACACGAACACTTGACTGGCTGAGCTCTCTCCACCCAGCAGTCGCCCTCCTGAGGCCCCTCTGACCGCCTGGCACTTGCCCAGGGAGAGCCATCCCTGGGGGAGACTAGCTTCCAGCTCTCCAAGGCTTCAGTAATTCTCCCTTTCCTGCGTGTCCCCCTCAGCCTTCTGGTTCCCCTGTCACTGTGGGGCACTTAGAAAGATCGAGTTGGGTGTTTGCTGCCATCTAGTGAAGGAAATGTGCATAGTTCAACCTCTGCCTGGAGCCAGTGCTTGCCTTCAGAAAACCATTCCTTGCTCTAGAAACCCATTCCTAGCTAGGGCCCATGTAAGGGTGGATAGACATATGTAAGGGGGACTGAAGGAAAAATTAGGGTTTTCCAGTAGAGTCTCACTGGATATGAGGGCAGACCCCATGCTCAGCAGTAGATGGCCAAAACAAAATAAACTCAATGGTATTTTGTAGATTTTTTTAAAAATTATATTGCTTTGCTTGGGCATTTTTTTCATCTTACAGGTCTTTTGTTTGTAAAATATGTTTTAAATTTTGTGTTTTTATGAGTTTTGTGTGTGTTCCCAGGTGTGCATGTGTGTGGCATGCGTGTGTGGATATGTGTATGTGTGTGGCATGTATATGCATGTGTGTGGCATGCGTGCACATGCACACGGGCGTTTGCTGTTTCTCTGTATATTTCATTTCCATTTTTTGCCTTTTTTTATTTGCCTGTTTGAGAGAGAGACAGACAGACATAGGGGTTGGGTGAATGAGAAGGTTGCGAGAATCTAGAAGGAGATGAGAAAGGGGAAAGTGTGATAAGAATATATTGTAGGAAAAAATACTTTCGATTAGGAAGGGGAGCCCTTGGGATGGATCTATAAGGTCCCACCCTCGACTAGCTTCTATCCAAGGATCTATAAGGGCACACATTATCTAGCCTGCCTCGTCTGTAATCACCCAGACCCGAAAGGAGAGAACATCACTGTGACTTTTGAACTGGCAACTCCCTCAAGATATTTACAGTCCTGCACAGGACTCCTTGTGGCTCATCTCAAAAGGTCCCTGGTCTCACAGGCACCTCCTTCCTCTTTCCATCAAGGTACCAGGGGTTAGTCTGTTTCTGTCACTGTGATAAATGCCAAAACCAAAACAACTTGGGGAGGAAAGGGTTTAATTTCAGCTTGTAATTCCAGAAAACAATCCTGAATGACTGAAGGAAGTGAAGGCAGGAAGCTGAATGGAAGCAGAGACAACAGAGGAGTGCGGTCTGCTGGCTTACTCTCTGGCTCATGCTTGACGAGCTTTTTATACTCTCAGGCCCTCCTTCCTAGGAATGGTGTCGCCCACAGTGGACTGGGCCCTCCCACATCAATCATCATCCAGACGGTTCTTCACAGATGTGGCCATAGGGCAATCTGATGGAGGCAATTCTTCAACCAAAGTTCCCTCTTCCAAAGTAACTCTATCAAAAACGAGCAAGCAAACCCTGTCTCTCTAGGGAGCTGGGATTATGGGTGATAGTTCCAGGTTCTAATATTGCCCAGCCATGTTTCCAATTGAGCCATCCCCAACCCCCTGCTCTAACTCTGCAAACACTTTACCCAGAGTCAACCAGGATTCTTGTTGAAACCAAGAAATGATGGCTGGAGCCAATCCAGGCTGGCTCTTGGACATTTAATACACCCATTTCTTCCCATCTCACTCCTCAATAACTTCCATGTTTGTAGCCTGAAACCAGTCACGGCGGGGACATTCACGTCACAGAAATCTGTGACACTGAGACACAAGGCCTTTTCTACCCAAAGAGCCAACGGCTAACCACCTTCCTGATAGATGACTGGCTCGGGGCTACGTCAAATCCCTGCTCACACAACCACCAAGCAAGAGGGACATTTCGGCCCCTGACTCAATGAAATGCAAACTAGATGTTTCTTTTACCTATTTATTCGTTAGACACCTGGGACAGAGATTGGAGCGTCTGAAAGTCGGGGCGCTGACTGACAAGTCAGAGTCATGCTTTTAGGTTTGAGTCATACACCCAATTCCGTGATGCTGGTAGGAACACCCGCAGCAAGCTATTAACTTACTGCGGGGTTTTGACGTACATGCAAAAAAGAGCTACATGTGGCAGGTCACATACTCAAAACACCGAACAGACACATTGGGGAATGTACTGAGAACACAATCTGAAGTTTTCCTGGGATCTTCCCTTCTTGTTTCTCATCTCTACGTAAGTTGGACTGTCCTCCAGGCCTTCCGTTACGGTCGGTGCCCTTTGCAGTCCCTCCTAACATCTCTCTACATGAAATCTTTCCAAGAGTCATTTAAAAAATGGACGCCAACCTGTCACCTCGTTCAGCCAAGAACACAGATCGAACGGCCTGTGTTCAGTGAGTCCGCCGCCTGCTCGCCAGAGGCTGGAGGCTAAGCTGTGAGGCTGTGAGGTAGGGGTGGAGATGAGGGTTCAGTCATTGTGAACCTTGACCTTGGCCACATCCAAGCTGGACAAGTCTCCATTGCAAAACACCTGGTGCGATGAACTTGACCTGTCCTTCAGCCTCAGCTTGACCATCTTCTCCATGTGTCTCCGGTAGGCCCTCTGGATGACGGCGGCGCCTTGCTCCTCCTCCTTCCTCTTGGTGGTGGTGACTATGGGCTCGTAGAGCTTCTTAAAAGGGTTGGCCTCCATAAACTTCTCCTCCATCATGGTTTTCATGGTATCCAAGCCGCTGGAGTCCCCGAGGACCCTGGTAGTGAAAGCAAAGAGAACATCCATGCAATGGAGGCGGTCGCCCATCACCATGGGCAAGTCCATCACTAGAAACTGAAACTTATTCGGCTTGGCCACACGCAACGGCTCCGGCAGGGCGTCGGCAAAGTCAGAGAGGGCCGAATACTGGATGAACTGCGACGCCTCGGGGTCAAACTTCTCCCAGACCTCATAGAAGATTTCAAAGTCGTCCTCTCCCAGAGGGTCCTCGCTCTCCTCCGTGGCTGTGTTGAAGTTCTCGAGGATCACGGCGATGTACATGTTGACCACGATGAGGAAGGAGATGATGATGTAACTGACGAAGTAGACGACGGCTATCTGCGGCTGCTGACAGCTGTCTTGGGAGGAGGAGTTGCAGTGTTCTTTTGCCTCCAGCATGGGGTTGAGGAGGGTATCCCAGCCAGCCGAAGTGGTTATCTGGAAGAGGCACAGCATGCTGCCCGTAAACGTCTCGAAGTTGAAGATGTCGTCGATCCCGGAGCCCTTCTTCACTTTGGAAAACCAGCTCATCCCAAAGATGGCGTAAATGAACATCACCAGGAAGAGCAGCAGACCGATGTTGAAGAGAGAGGGGAGAGACATCATCAAAGCAAAGAGGAGGGTCCTGATTCCCCGGGCCGCCCGGACCAGCCTGAGGATTCGACCAATCCGAGCCAAGCGGACGACTCTGAAGAGCGTGGGCGGGAAAGGAATGTCACTGTCCTCCAAGCGGGAAACCAGGGTACCTAGAGAGGGAGGACCAGTGAGCTCCCAACAAGCACTCCAGCTTCGAACCCAGCCAGTCTCCCACCTCAGAATCCTGAGGGGGCCAACTTGTTACACACGGCTTCTCATTTATACACAAACTAAGAACTGGTCACTTGTGTTTCTATTTGAAGAATAATCTCTAAGGGCCATAGAATTTTAGATGGAACTTTTGGTGGGGGCTGGGATGCCCACGCCACTGAAGGCAAGGAAGGAAACTATGGCAGCTTATACTATGCAGGGTTTTACCTGTTGCATTTTCCCACGGGGCCACACCTGCCACGATGTTTCCCTATTTACTGGATGTAGATGGGACACGGGCCCTTTCTTCAAATGTTGACTCTCCCAGAGTGCACGGAAATGCTTCTCCTAGAGTATGGCTGAGACCCCCAAGCTTACTAAAAGGGACGGATGCTTCTTCATCTGGGGTTCTGAATGGGGCTCTGCCGTGAGGACGGACTAACTGTGCTGTGTAGAGCTGCAGGGACGCAGAACTGAGCTTTCCTCTACTCTGAAGACGCCCACTGATCCCTGTTTGATGTTCTGCTCACCCTGAGGTCCCGCTGAGGTCTCACGAAGCTCACACATGTTCTCTGCTGTGGACAACCCAGAAATGGTGTCTCCGAGCTTTGTGAAAACTGGTGAATATTTGGGCCTAAAATGTCACCCTGTTTTCTCATTGCTTGCCCAGCAGGTACATGCTATGAGCAGTTAAGGCAATTTACATTTTGGCCCAAATATTATAGAATGGCTGGAACATGCTTGCCTTGTGTAGGCATGGTCTTCCCCTTGCTCTGAGGTCATTAGGGATCATGGCAGTGAAAATGCTTTTGCCAGTCTCCTAATGACTACAGAGAGCTCACTGGCTAAACCTTGTCGTCTGACTATATAAAAGACACACGCTAGATGGGCAGACAATCCTAGCAAGGATAGTGCTCGCTCAGCAATACCAGCCCTTTCAGGCTCAGCCTTAAATCCTTTCTGGACTAACCGGGTCTGTGTGAATTTGTCTTTTCTCTGAGTGTAGTTTTTTTTCTTTTTCTTTTTTTTCTTTTTGTGTGAACCCCATGACTTGGTATTCAACTAAAATGAGTAAGCCTTACTTGGCAACTAGACAGCTAACTCCCAGACCCACTCATTTTTGCGTTACTGTAAAAGCTCAGGGAGGAGCCAGGGGAAAGTGTGGAGACCAGGTGCTGGGTGTGTGTGTGTGTGTGTGTGTGTAGACCAGGTGCTGGGTGTGTGTGTGTGTGTGTGTGTGTGTGTGTGTGTGTGTAGACCAGGTGCTGGGTATGTGTGTGTGGGAGACCAGGTGCTGTGTGTGTGTGTGTGTGTGTGTGTGTGTGTGTGTGTGTGTGTGTGTAGACCAGGTGCTGGGTGTGTGTGTGTGTGTGTGTGTGTGTGTGTGTGTACCAGGTGCTGGGTGTGTGTGTGTGGAGACCAGATGCTGTATGTGTGTGTGTGTGTGTGTGTGTGTGTGTGTGTGTGTGTGTGTGTGTGTGTGTGTACCAGGTGCTGGGTGTAGACCAGGTGCTGGGTGTGTGTGTGTGGACCAGGTGCTGTGTGTGTGTGTGTGTGTGTGTGTGTGTGTGTGTGTGTGTGTGTAGACCAGGTGCTGGGTGTGTGGAGACCAGGTGCTGGATGCAGACACACATGGGACTCTGCATGTCAGTGAACAATGTTTGGTTTCTTGTGAAGGTTGGGCCTACATTGGAGCATGTGGGATTTCCATCATCTGGGAGCTGTTAGAAGGATTCCAGAGATAATTCTAGAAGCTGCACAGTCCCCAGCACATCCTGGAATGGGTGGTGGAATGAGGATCCTCTTCACTTATGGGAGGAAGGGCTCACGGTGCTCCCTTTGGTGCAAGGAGGTCCCCGAATCATCTGTTCACCATTCTCCAACCTCAATTGACATCAATTTCACCAGAACTTAGGATCGGGACTAATTAATAAGGATCATAGGTCTATTTTGCTGCCAAGAGATGAGCCTATTTAAACTAACTACATATACCTCCGAGCTTAGAACCCAAGCAGACTCCCTGACAGCCCGCATTACTCGATATCGAGAGAAGCCACTCAGGTCTAAACCTGTGGTGCAGTCTTTCTGAGATGGGATGAAGCCTCCATTTGTAAAATTTGGTTCTCCTTGTCTTCATTGCTTTCTGAACTACGAGAAAGACTCTGGGACCCTCCTGCACCATGTGAAAGACGAAGTTAAGTCAGATGTGACAGCACACACCCATAATCCCAGCACTCCGGAGGCTGAAGTAAGAGGTTTAAATGAGCTTGAGGCCAGCCTAGGCTGTATGGTAAATTCTAGGTCAACCTGCACTAGAGCGACACCCCATCTTAACATTCCTTCTCAGAAAAAGAGAAAGAGGGGGGAAAGTCAAATTAATGGATAAGTTCCAATCAAATTTCAAGGACCCAAATAAATTCTAATCTCTTAGCCATGAAGAAGTATAATACTTAACATGCACAGGGCTGAATTTTGATTCTCAGCACAAAAGAAAGAAAAAAAAAAGAAGGAAGGAAGAAAGGTGGGAGGGAAGAAAGACAGACAGGAAGGAAAGAAGGCAGGAAGGCAGGCAGGCAGGCAGGCAGGCAGGCTAGAGACGGCTCAGAGATGAAGAACATGAGCTTCTGTTGTGTTGCACTTGAGTTTGATCACTAACGTCCATATCAGGTGGGGGCCTGGAACTCCAGCTCCAGAAGTTCAGTGTCTTTGGCCCTGGTCTCCTTGGTCACCCATACACATAATTTTAAAAACACGAAAGAAGAAAGGGAATGAGTGTGTGCTAATAACGCTCTTTCTCCCATTTGCTCTGTGCTTGATACGGCGGGACTGTAGCTAGGAAAACCCCACTGGTTGTAGAAAGAGGCTTGCCGGCCATGGTGTCAGCTGAGACGCATGCAGCCCAAACCCTGAGTAAACAGAAGATTCAGGTCAAGGAGTGTGTACTGCTTCTCATGTGAGGTAGTCTTGACAGCTGAGTGGGAAGCAAGGGAGCCCCAGCTATGGATCCTGCTCCAACAGCTGCTCTAGTACCCTTGTGGGTTTTGAACCCAGACACCAACATCAGTACTAACGGACAAGCTCCTAAAACCACAAACTGCCCACGGGGGCTCACGGTAGCATGGAAGAGGTGGGAATTCCTATTCAGCCACCTGAGACATCAGGAACCACGGCAACAACTGTTAATGGAGATACTTTGTTTCTCTCCGTTGAACAAGCAAACGGGTCAAGAGAAAGGAAATTACCGCCTGTGGCAACTTTCCAATAGAGCCGGCCATTCTTAGCCCCCTACCGCCACCCGGCGCTACATTAAGCATAATCTGTTGCTTTGTGGAAACGCTTGATACACTTCCAAATGATTATCTTTAGGGTTTATGTCTGCTTCTCCTGGAAAGTCCTGGCTACTGGTTTTACTTACTAATGATAGAAAGAACCACGACCACACAATCAAATAAGTTCCAGCCATTGGTGAAGTAGTGTTGCCTCAAAGCAAAGACTTTGATGAGACACTCTACGGTAAAGATGACCACGAAGGCTATGTTGAGGATATCAAAGGTTTTCTTCACATTTTCGGGCTGGTCGGCAGATTCAGCCATCATGATAATCATATTTAAGACAATAAGACCCAGAATGATGACATCAAAGACCTGGCTTGTGACCAGGTCGAACACAAAGGCTTGACATTTGTTCTGAAGAGGAAAAAGGAAAGAAAAAAATTATGTCGTTAAGACAACAAAATTCATTTTCTCTTACAATGGAGGCAACTCCTTGAAATATACACAAGACCCCTTCAAAGGACAAGAAATTCTCATAGTTTCCCATTGTGGCTTGGGTAACTGTTTTATGTGCTCAGGCCTGTATTTTCACTTCTACTTTAAAACAAAAACATAAATCAAAAGTATCCCCAGTAGTGACACAACTTTGATGTGATGTGCAGTCAGTGAGGCTGAGCTAAAATGGCTCATGTATGATGTGATGTGCAGTCAGTGAGGCTGAGCTAAAATGGCTCATGTATGCTTCAACGACAGAAAGATGGCCCTTGATGTCTGTGTCTGCATTTACCCAAGAGATGGACGCAGAGAGCATCTACATCTTGGGCAAAGCGGAACAGACAGAGATCTCTGTCTACCAGTTCAGAATAATCAGCAAAACTCTTCATTCACACAATCCTTAAATGTCAGTGTTTAATTCCAGTTGGAATAAGCTAGAAAAGCAACATTCCAGCCCAGCAGTTATTAAAGATGGAGAACTGATTATTTCATAGTATGACTGGGGGTGATGTTAAACACTGTCTCCTTTTTTTTTTAAAGTTTTAGATTTTTTTTAAGATTTATTTTTGTTGGGTGTAATGAGGTATGTCCTTAATCTAAGCATGTGAGAGACAGAGGCAAGGGGTTCAAGGCAGCCTGGTCTACATAGTGATTTCCAGGTCACCAGACCTACCTAATGAGACTCTGTGTTAGTAGAAAAGTAACTCTCAGACTCTCAGTAGTGAACATGCATGTCTAATTTTCCTAAGGACTTGGGTGCATATTGGTTCTTTAAGTTCTAAGATAACACATATATATTTTAAAGATCCTGGGGTCTGGAGAGATGGCTCAGTGGATATGACTGCATACTGCTCTTGCAGAGGTCCTGCGTTCATTCCCTAAGCATCTGGGTCAGATGGCTCACCACTGCCTTTAGCTCTGGGGGATCTGATGCCCCCTTCTGGCCACTGAAAGCACCACACTCCCATGAACATGTACACCCACAAAGATGCACATACACAAATACTTTTAAAACAATAAAAAGAATACTTCCTTTAAAAATTAACAGGCTTTTTAGAAATCTGCGTGTTTAGATCATGCATCCTGCATGTGTGCTTAGAGTTAGTTGCTCTCACCAGGGGCCTTGGGATGGGCTTTTGAGGTTTCTTGGTTCCTAACTTTTTCATTGCATTGTAATATTTCTTCTGTTCTTCTGTCATAAAAATGTCTTGGCCACCTAAGTGCATGAAGAAATCAACCGTCAATTAGCCTCTGCTAAGCCATCTTTGCAAATCAAGTCCTGAATTTTTAGTAACAATTTTAAAGTTACATGTCACTTTTATCAATAGTTCCTACTCCAAAAGAACTTGAAAGAATCTGGACTCTGGGACCAGAAGGAAAATTGATTTTAAGATAAGGGATAAGAGAGGAATAAGGTCATGCCAGTCAGCTATGGCTCACTTCTTAGAACACACAGATGACACATTTTAATGAACATCCTATGCAATCTGTGTAAAAACTAAATACACTTCAGGCTGCATAACTTAAATCATAATAGAGCTAGAATAAAAATTAGCAATAGAAATATTAGACTAAAATATCATAGCAGAGGAAGGTTAAAAGAGGGAAGAAGGGAGGACCAAAGTACATTATATACACATGCATGTACATATGTATATGCACATGTATGTACATATGTATATGCACGTGTATGTACATATGTATATGCACATGTATGTACATATGTATGTACACGTGTGTGAACATGTTAGTTAAAATAAAACCCACAATAACTAATATGCACAAAGGAAATAGGAAAATTTTAAAAAGACAGAAAATACTATGTAATGATACTAAAATTACTTAAGTAACTAATGTAACATTACTAACAAAAGTTAATTAAAATCTTCCTAGAAAAATTCTTAAGAGGAAACATATGAGTTTTAAATATTTTTACCACTAATAAGAAAAACAAACCAGGATTTCCATCTCTAGAAATTCATGAAACCAAAAAGAAAAAAAATCTAGAAATATCAGATAAAATAGAATAAAATTCTTTTAGAAATATGCAGCTGGACTTTTACAGAAGTTTGGAAACAGTAAAGAGAGGTTCCAGGCTCTGAAAAGTAAGAAACAAAATGGTAAGTTAGTCCTAAAGGCACTGCTGGAGGAGGCTGGAAGGTTAACACTGAATGGCTCTTCCGGAGGCCCCAAGCTTGGTCCCCAGCACCCATGTCCAGCAGCTCACAGCATATGTAAGTTATCTGGGATCTGGTGCCCTCTTCTGGCCTCTTCATGTACTGCACTCATGTGTGCACACCCCCATCCACACACACACAATAGCATCTTTTTCAAAAGGAAAGTGTCCCCTGACAGTCAAACCCAATAAGAAGCACTGCTCACTAGCAGTAAAGCACTCTTGAGACTGTAATACTAGAATGTATGTGTCTGGTGTGAGGACAATGAGTAGTTGTGGATGTTTTAAATATTTATTTTGTTTTGAATTATGTGTATGTATGTGTGTGGGTATGTTCATATGACTGTAATTACCTACAGAAGACAGAAGACGGCATCTAATACCCAGAGCTGGGTTTATAAAGTCAGTTATGAGAAGCTCGACCTAGGTGCTGGGAATCCAGCCTAGGTCCTTTGTAAGAGCAGTGGGTGCTCTTAACTCTGAGCCTCCTCTCCGGCCCCTGACTTAACTCTGAGCCTCCTCTCCAGCCTCTGACTTAACCTCTCAGCCTCCTCTCCAGCCTCTGACTTAACCTCTCAGCCTCCTCTCCAGCCTCTGACTTAACCTCTCAGCCTCCTCTCCAGCTCCTTAACTCTGAGCCTCCTAGCTCCTGACTTAACTCTGAGCCTCCTCTGGCCCCTGACTTAACTCCTCAGCCTCCTCTCCGGCCCCTGATTAACTCTGAGCCTCCTCTCCAGCCTCTGACTTAACCTCTCAGCCTCCTCTCCAGCCCATGACTGGACCCGAAACTGTAACAGAAAAAAAAAAACAGATTTCAAAAAAACAAAAATTAATAAATCTTCCAGGAAAATGAAACATAGTTGTGAATCTTAGGTTTTAAAAAGTCTATGATCTCTGGTAAACATTGATGTGTCTGCTGGAAGGACTTTAGAAAAACAAGAACAGAGCAGTAGATGGAAAGAGATAAAGTGTATCACAGCAGAAAACAACAACATAGAAAGGAAACAATGCAAAGAATTGAAGAAACTAGGACTTTGTTCTTTGAAAAAATAAACAAGAGTAAAAATCCTCCTAGTGGCTATTAGTCTCTCTAAGAAGAAAGCCCAAATCCATAGAGCTACAGACAAGAGAGCCTTCCATGCCCACCACATACAAGGAGTCACACCCCCAAAAACGCCAAAATGAAATGCATTATTGTGCACACTAACTTAGAAAAACAATGCCAGACATGGTGGGTAGCTCATACATGTAATCTTGGTACTTGGGAGCTGAGGCAAAAGGGTTGTTATGCGTTTGGGGCCAGCTTGGGCAACACAGTGAGCTCCAGGCCAGCCTGCCTCAAAAAAAAGCAACAACATTAATAGTAATAGTGATGAGGAAGAGGATGGGGAGGAGGGAGAAGAGGATGGGGAGGAGGGGGAAGAGGATGGGGAGGAGGGGAAGAGGATGGGAGGGAAGAGGATGGGGAAGGGGAGGGAGGGGAAGGGGAGAGGAGGGGAAGGGGAAAAGGAGGGGAGGGGAGAGGGGGAGGAGGGAAGAGGGGGGAAGAGGGGAAGAGGGATAGCAGCATTTACTGGCTTAACAAAATAAAATGGAAAGGTATATGGCAATCTAAATAAGTATAATCTGATGAATTTGAAGAATTTGTTTAGAGTTTTTTAGATAATATAATGACATCTGCCACACGAGCCTGAAGACCTTCCTGAACACATGTGAGAACTGGAGGGAGAACTGACTCCATGAAGCAGCCCCCTGACCTCTACATGTCCGAACCCACCAGCACGCCATATGCATGCACACACACGCGGTGACAATAAATGAAGAGTAAAAATAGGTTGGAAAAAGTCTCGAGACCAGCCGGGGCTTCGTTGAGAAAGCCTGACTCAAAACAAGCAGACTCCGAAAATGTGACTCTTCACCTTATGTGATTAAAATAAATTTTTTTGAAATGTTTATGAACGAAATGAAGCAAATCCTGCAGGAGGGGCCTGTGGGGCATCTCCGGGAGGCAGGAGGATGTTCTTTGGTCATAAATATGATGCTGGGTGCTGGATATTTTGAGGTTTGTTCTAGAATGTTCTTGTGGACTTTTGAAATTTTCCATAATGTAAAAGCAATGAAAGGATGTGGCTGTGTGGTGCGCATCGTTCCAGCAGAGGGTTAAGTCGACATTGCAAGGCCGACACCCAGGTTGCTGGTATTGATTGCAATCAGGACGGGCATCACAGAGGGGACCCAGAGTCGCCTCCTGCTCCCTGAGCGGCAGACTCAGTAAGGCAGTGCCACAGCAGCACTGGACTTCCCCAGCAGAGAACGGAGGTTGGCAGCAAGGTACGGTTCAGATGATCAAAGAGATTGGCAGAAAAATCTAAACGAGGTTTGGCACAGTTACAAACACCAACGGCCAAACACCAAGCCGGGGTCAGAAGTGACTTGCGCCCCATAGGCAGAGTTTGGTTCCACAAAACCTCAGGTCTATAAGAGTTTTAAAAATATATAAGTACACTGCCACTATCTTCAGACACACCAGAAGAGGGCATCGGATCCCATTAGATGGTTGTTAGCCACCATGTGGTTGCTGGGATTTGAACTCAGGACCTCTAGAAAAGCAGTCGGTGCTCTTAACCACTGAGCCACCTCTCCAGCCCCGAGTTTTAAAAATATATACAATAATAAACAAGTAAGAACTGGAGCAGGGAGGGCGGTAGTGGGTGGTGCCTGCTTTCCCAGCATAAGGACCAGAGCTTGAGTCCCCAGAACCCACGTGAAAAGCCGGGTGCAGGGCTGGGTAGTATGGCTACGTGGTAGGGACTTGCTTAGCATGGACAAGCCATTGGGTTTCATCCCAAGACTGAAAAGATAAAGGTTATCAGTGTGGCAGTACGGGCCTGCAATCCCAGCACTGGGGAGGTAGAGACAGACAAAGTCAGTGAGTTCCAGCTTCAATGAGAGACTCTGTCTCAAAAAACAAGGTGGAGAGATGCTGAGGAAGACTTGCACACACACACACACACACACACACACACACACACACACACACGCACAGAGACACACACAAAGACATACACACACAGAGACATACACACACACAGAGACATACACACACAGAGAGACACACACAGACACACACCAACACAAACAGATACACAGAGACACACACAGAAACACACATACAAACAAATATACACAGACACAGACACACACAAAGAAACACAGACACGCAAAGAGATACATACAGAGACACACACAAACACACACAGAGACACACACAGAGACACAGATACAGATAAATACACACATAGACACAGATACACACAGAGACACAGATACAAACAGATAAATACACACATAGACACAGAGACACACAGAGACACACATACAAACAGATATACACAGACACAGACACACACAGAGAAACAGACACACAAACAGATACACATAGAGACATACACAAACACACACACATACACACAGACATAGACACACACAGACACACATACAGATACACACAGACACACAGACACAGACACACACAGAGAAACACAGACACACAAACAGATACACACAGAGACACACACAAACACACACACAGACACAGACACACACAAAGACATACACATGCACACACATGTGCACACAAACACAATGTAAAAAGAAAGTCACAAAATAGACTTAATAGATTGAATATGCATAAAAAAGAATGATGATTTGTCTTTAAAACAGTCAAAAGATGTAAGCAGACAGTCCTTACCAATGTTAGGACCACTGATCTAAAACATGTCATGATCACTAATGACCAAGTAATGGCATATAAAACCATGGTGCAACACTTTCCGCTGTCTAGGAAAGCGATTGTAAAAGCTAGTGATGGGATGAAGAGGGCTCAGTCCCAGCCATTCTCAAATCTGGGAAGTGATTGGGCAATAACTCTCATATTTTAATAACAGGAAGTTATACTAAGAAAATAACCAGAATTTTAAGGATGCTCATGATTGCTTAAGCCATAGAGAAATGTAGAAAAGACTTAGACGGTGAAAAAGAGGAGACAAATTCAGTCAAATTATGGTATATAATTCAGCTCCCATGGTATGTGCGTTTGCATGTGTGCGTGTGTGTTCAGGTACGTGCATTCATGTGTGTGCAGAGAAAAGGACACCAGGTGTTCTGTTCTATCACTCTTTTTTTTTTTTTGGAGCTGGGGACAGAACCCAGGGCCTTGCGCTTGCTAGGCAAGCACTCTACCACTGAGCCAAATCCCCAACCCCATCACTCTCCATCTTGTTCCCATGAGACAGGGTCTACCACTGAGCCTGGAGCTGGACTGGAAGCTAGCAAATCCCTGAGGTTCTCGCATTTCTGTGTCCATGGCACTAGAGCTACAGACATGAGGAGCCATGCCCAGCTTTCAACATGGGGACTTGGGATTTGAACTCAGGTCCTCATGATTGCACAGCAAGCACTCCTGCCAACGGAGTCATCTCCCTAGCCCTGAAAATTCTTACAGCAAAAAAATGATTTCCTAAAATAGGGTATGACTAATGAGCTTAGACACCCCAAAATTAAAAGTATAAAATAATCCCAATGATGCAAATACACATACACACATACACACGTGCGCGTGTGCACATACACACTCATACACACTCATACACACATACACACACTCACACTCATACACACTCATATCCATACACACACTCACACACGCACGCGCATACACACATGTGCACACACTCATACACACATACACACTCACACTCATACACACTCACATTCATACACACACACGTGCACACACACTCATACACACATACACACACTCACACTCATACAAACTCATACACACATACACACACTCACACTCATACACACTCATATTCATACACACACTCACTCACACACACACACACATGCACACACACACACACTCATACATATAAGCCGTGAACAGCCTTCTTTCCGCGTTAGAATCACAGTCCCTCCAAGCACTGGTGGAACCAGGTGAGAGCGAGGATCCGGCCAGAGCAGCATGTGTACTTATCTTTTTCTGCTGCTGATTGAAGTTGTCAATAATAACACCGATAAAGAGGTTCAGGGTAAAGAAGGAGCCGAAGATGATAAAAACCACAAAGTAGAGATACGCGTAGAGGTTCGCCTCAAAGTCCGGCTGCTCGTCTTTCTGTTGGGGACATTTTTAACAAGAGAAAAACAGTTACTGAAGGAAAACACATCAAGCTGCCCTAGCTGCCTCGTTCAGAAATCCAGAGTGGATTTCCCCAGCAAGTGCAACCACATAGCGTCCTGCTGGGAGGATGCACCTCTGGACGCCCCTTCTTTGGGTCTCTCGCTAAGCTCCAGATGCACACAGTGGGGAGATGGGAGCCAGGAGGCTTGGGTATTTCTCCCAGACAATGAAGACCATTAAGAGATGAGAAGAAAGGGGGAGGGACATGGTGGTGTTTGTCTTCTGAAAGTCTCCCATATCTATGGAGACCAGGACAACTTGCAGGAACTGGTTCTCTCCTTCCACCATGTGGATCAGAGGGAAGGAACTTGGGTTGTCAGGCTTAATAGCAAGTTGTCCACTAAGTCTCTGGCTCCCTCTCATTTGAACCCAGAGCTCACCGGTAGTCTAACTGGTCAACTTGCTCCTGGAATCCCATCTCCACTCTCTAAGCACTAGAATTACAGGCAGGGAACATTCCCATGCCAACCCAGCATCTATGTGCACTCTAGGCATCCAAACTCTGGTCCTCATTCATGTACACATATCATATGCACACATATACAAACAATAAGTTAAAAATTAAACATTTAAAATGTATATATGATACACATAATTATGAGGTATAAATATTACAATGAATTACAATATTAACATTATGTCTCTATTAGCTTTGGCTCTCTGGGAATGAGATTTTGTTAATGTACTAAGAATTAAGCTAAGTGATTTATTGCTATGCACTATCTACATATAGATGCCAGTCTGTTAGGTTATGAGGAAAACTGGTAGCCATGAAGACTTCTTCCTCGGTTCTGCATCTCTCCTGCTCCCAGCCCACTTGTCTGAAGCCCTCAATCTGTTTTGGACATCAACTCTGTAGATCCCTCAGTACCGTGACTACAGATGTGCCATGGTATGAAACTAACACCCTGCCACCCATTGTTTCCATTCTTTTTTTTTAAGATTTATTTATTTACTTAATATATATAAGCACATTGTAGCTGTCTTCAGACACACCCAACCTCATTACAGATGGTTGTGAGCCACCATGTGGTTGCTGGGAATTGAACTCAGGACCTCGGGAAGAGCAGTCAGTGCTCTTAACCGCTGAGCCATCTCTCCAGCCCCATTGTTTCCATTCTTGACTCAACTGTCCTGCTCTGCATAAGTCTCTCCTCATCCTTCCACTGGACCAGACAAGGAGCAGGGAATGGGCTAGACTGCTAAGTGTGCTTCCAACTTTGAGACTCGATTTTGACTTTCTCATACGCTGAAATTCTACAGTCACTCCTACTCTCTTAGTGCTTGCCCAGTTGAGACATGCAGACCATCATGTCCTCCTGTCCATCATTTGGAGATGACCTATAGGCGAGTTGGAGGACCTTGCTATGATGCTTAGTTTCTGTCAAGTTGACACAAACTAATGTCACCCAGGAAGAGGGAATCTCAACTGGAAATTACATCTATGAGTCTGGCCTGTGGGGTGTAGGAGGACCTATCCCTAGGGAGGTGGACCCAAATTGTATAAGGAAGGTGGCCAAGCAAGCCAGGTGACGTCTGCATGCTAGTTATGCCAACTTGACACAAGCTAGAGTCACTAGAGAAGCTTCAATTAAGAAATTGCCTCTATAAGATAGGGCTGTAGGCAAGCTTGTAGGGCACAAACCATTGTGGGTGGGGCCTGGTGATCCTGGGTGCTGTAGAAAGCAGGGGGAGCAAGCCATGAAGAGCAAGCCAGTAAGCAGCACCCCTCCATGGATGGCCTCCACATCAGCTCCTGTCTCCAGGCTCCTGCCTGGCTTATGTTTCTGCCTTTGCTTCTTCCCCCCAACAACGTGATATATAAGCCAGACAAACCACTTCCTCCCCAGGTTGCTTTGGTCATGGTATTTCATTTCAGCAACCCTAAAGAAGTTAGAGGAAGTAATCCAGGTTTTCCCCCGCTGGAGTCTCTGCTTCAGTTCTTGCTTCCTAGTTCCTGCCTTGAGCTCCTACCCCATTTTCCCTCAACAATAGCCCGTAACCTGCTAGCTTACAAAAACAAACAAAACACTCTCCATCCCCCAAGTCAATTTGGCCAGTGTTTTATCACAGCAACAGAAGCCAAGTTAGCACACATGGGGTTCTTGTTCTGGTCCCATCTCCTACATGAATGGTTTTCCGCTCTTCCCTGCTAACACAGAGGAAATACTGGACTCTACAGAACACTGGGGTGTCAGACATGGAAAAGATACGTAATCGATCTCTTTATCAGGCCATTCTGCACCCTAATTTTGTCCTCAGAAGAACAAACAAGGGTGTGGGATAGTGAAGCTGCCGTACAGGAAGTTAGGGGGCCGTCCACAAACTCATAGCACCTCCGGTTTGAGCATGACATTCTAGAACACAGTGAGACATTAACTCACCTCTCTGGAATCGACAGCTGCATTCATGATTTCCAGCCAGCCCTTATAGGTTGCCTGAAACAGAAGTAGAAACCTCGGACACAGATGTAGACATTTTTTTCATCAAGAGAGGCTTGCACGCAAAAGCTTGTCAAGCCCTGTGGGTGGGTGGGTGTAAGGTGACCCTCCATCCTGCCCCAGAGAGAGGTCGGCAGGGAAGAATAGTCCTGGACATGAGGAGGGGTGTTGTGCCCAATCTCGGTCTTCTTTATTCTCCCAAGACTAATGATTTAAAAACAAATTCAACGTCTACACAAAAGGTTACTTGGGAAGAGCCAAGATAGCACACGATTTTTGTGCTGCCTGACCAACACCTGGCTGGCTGCTGTTGCTTGGAAAAAAAAAAAAAAGAGAGAGAGAGATAGAGATACTGACAATGCCCTGACCTGCACCAAAGGCTCTCCTGTCTAGGAGGTGCTCTGAACAACAAGCAAGGTACCACAGAAAACAAAGCAAACCGTTTAAAACCCTGAAGGGGGCGTATGAGTGCCGGCTAATCTTCACTGTCAGACTGAAGTGGCTTCCACGGACTGGCTCTGGAAGTCTTAGGAGACACACATCAGGGCGTGTGGTAAAGGTGTTTCTGACGATATTTAATTGACAGTAGACTCATCTTGAACATGGGCGGCACCGTCCCACAGGCTGGTGAGTAAAAAATGAAAAAGCACCAGCATCTGTCTCTTTCTGCCTACTTCCCTCCCGACTGTAGAGCCAGTAGGACCAGCTTCCTCACGCTCCTGCCGCCCTCCGCATCTAGACAATTCTCACCACCATGGCGGCCCAATCCCTCAAAGCATGTGCAAAAACAGCCCTTCCTTAAATTGCCTTTGTCAGGTACTGTTCTTTGAATGAGAAATGCAGCCCCATAAGCTTCCTGCCCCCATAAGCAAGCTCCCCGCCCCCATAAGCAAGCTCCCGCCCCCATAAGCTCCCTTGCCCCCAAAGCCCCCCCATAAGCTCCCGCCCCCATAAGCTCCCGCCCCCATAAGCTCCCGCCCCCATAAGCCCCCGCCCCCATAAGCTCCCGCCCCCATAAGATCCCGCCCCCATAAGCTCCCGCCCCCATAAGCTCCCGCCCCCATAAGCTCCCGCCCCCATAAGCTCCCGTGTTTGAACACTGGGTCCCACTTGACAGTGCAGTTGGGGAGGATTATAGAACTTTTAGGAAGTGGAACCTTGCTGGAGGAAGTGCGTCACTGGGGATGGGAGTTGAGGATTTATAAGGTGCCTATAGATGTATGTAGTGTATAGAGGAGATATGATAGCCAGGTTCCTGATCCTCCCACCATGCTCTCCCGCTGTGATGGACTGTGTTCCCTTTAGAGCTATAAGCTATAATAAAATCTAAGAAAGACTTTTAAAAGAAACTTTGTTTTTGTCTGGTATTTTATCACAGCAACAGAAAAGTAACTACTGCGCCAGGTGTTTTTGTCAAAGAAATGAGAAAAGTGAGAGACTCCAGGTGAAAAGACTGTGCCCCGCCCCACCGTGCGAGCAGGACTGGGATCCAGACTTGGTGGAGTGACTATGTTTTTAGTGACTGATCACCCTTCCAGGCTTCCTTCCTGGACGCAGACACAGACCCACAGAACTTACCACTTGCAGCAGGGCGAGATAGGCATTCCCCACGTTGTCAAAGTTGACCTGCGGGACCTTCCACGAGTAATTATTAATGTTACATTGGCTTCGGTTCGGAACTTTGGTAAAATCCAAATACGTATTTATGTCTGTCCCGTTAATGCACCTTCCAAACTTCCCAGAAAATAAATTTACTCCCAAGATACAAAATACGAGCCAGAAAATGAGGCAGACCAGCAAGACATTGAGAATGGCAGGTATGGCGCTGATCAGGGCGTAGACGACAACCTTGGGGAGACAAAACAAAGGAAAGAGTTACAAACAGGGCCACTCAACCTCTGTCTTCCCAGGGGAGACCCACTATGCAGGTCAGGGCCCCTAGAGTCCTTCTGTCTTTATTCTGAACCTCTCTCTCCTGGCCCAGCTTTCCGGTCATATGGCCACCAAGGATGACCTCCAAAGTGCCCTGTGACAATGACGCTAGACGTACGTGGGGCGTGTCTTTCCCTGGATTCAGGGAGGACAGAGCCCTTGGCTGTTTTGAGATAACCCATACCAGTCTTTTCCTTACTTCTCACAGTCCAGGCCCTGGTCTGGTTGGGTAGGACCCCAGGAAAGTCTTGATGAAAGACCGAGGGCAGTTAGCTTCTTTCAGTCCTGATAGCTGGGTTCCCACCCATCCACCTGCGCGTGTACCTTCATTCCTTCAAACTGGGACAGCGCCCGCAGAGGTCTCAGGGCCCGCAGAGTCCGGAAGGACCTCAAGCTTGGTAGATTCATGAGACTGAGCACAGACACCTGGAGGGGAGAGGCTGCCTGGTGAGGACGCCATGTCTAGTACAAATTGGCACATTTGTAATGTGATCAAACAATGCAAAACTTTCCCCACAACGGCTATCCCAGTTACATTGTTGGCGGAAATTAGAGATTTTTGATTTCCGACATTCTTCCCAACACACCTATCCCTTGAAAAAAAAATGGTTTTCAATTGAATGAGGTGTGCTCTCACTGTCACATACACTTCTGTGCTGGCTCATGAAATAAGTCTGTCATTATCTGCACATTCCAGCAACCCGGGCCTCTCCTGTGAGGCTCCATCTGTGTCATTTGCTTACCCTCACTTTTGGCTGTCATTTCCTCATGATTTGTATTACATATGTTATATATTATAGATAGATATTAATATCTGTCAGGTACTCAACAAACACTATGTCCTGGGGCCTGATTTGTCTTTATTTATAATTCCAGCATCGCTGAGAAGAAAGGTTCCACGTTTTAGGAGAGTCGGACTTACATATTTTTTGTGCTGCAGGTTCGCGTTTCTCTACTCCAAAATCATTATAAAAAATCATCATCTGGATTCTTTTTTTTTTTCTTTTCTTTTTTTCGGAGCTGGGGACCGAACACAGGGCCTTGCGGTTGCTAGGCAAGCGCTCTACCGCTGAGCCAAATCCCCAACCCCATCTGGATTCTTTTAAACTATTTTTCCATTTATCAATTTATTTATTGTGGGAGGGTGGGCATTGTATGGAGTTCAGAGGTCAGAGGAAACTTGTAGGAATTGGTTCTCTTCTTCCACCATACAGACTCTGGGGATTGAACTTGGGTCACTGATCAGGTGGCAAGCACCTTTACCTGCGGGGCTATCTCGATGGCCCCCATTGTATGTCATCCTGATTGATTTGTGTGTAATCTTGGTGGTTTTAATAAGAATGGCCCTCGTAGGCTCATATAGTTAAGTGCTTAGTCACCAGAGAGTGGGATTGTTTGATAGGATCAAAAGGATTAGGAGTTGTGGCCTTGTTGGAGGAAGTGTGTCACTGGGGTGGGCTTTGAGGTTTCCAAAACCCACGCCAGACCCAGTTTTGCATTCTCCCCTGTGGATCGGGATGTAGTTCTCAGCTACTGCTCCTGCTCCTACTGTAATAATAATAGACCAAGCCTCTGACACTGGTAGCAAGGCCGGGTTAAATGTTTTCTCTTACAAAGTCTGCCAGGGTAGCAGTGTCTCCTCACAGTGGTAAGACTGTGCCACAAATGAGACTAGAAGTTCGAAGGATCCCTTCCCTGTTTCAGGCATGGGACTGAGGAGCTGTGAAGCTGGGGTCCTTACCACAGCCTGTACAGTGTCAAGACCAATGCTGGGACTCGCCACAGGGTGCCTGCCTCCTCCAAGAGGCATAGGCACGGGCTTATATGTTTATTTTTGGCTGTTTATCTCTGTTCTTGGGTTTTGTTCTGTTTGCCTCCTCAGCGAGACTGTACTGGTATTGGGTTGGGTCTGCAGTCCCAGCAGACAAGAGGTGAGGCAGGAGAACTGGGGTTCCAGGTCATCCTCTGTTATACACAGTTTGAGACCAGCCTAGGCTACAGGAGACCCTGCCTCACAAACAAACAAACAAGGGTTACGCTTGCTCTCGGTTGGACAGTTTGCAGCTTCCCTCTTCTACTCCTCATGACAATTCGATTAATGTCGGATTTATTAAAACTTACTAAAATGTGCCTGTACAAACCACCTGGGGCTGCTGGTAATTTTTGACACTGACTTTAGAGCACTCTTTGATATATTTAGGGATTGCTGCTAGGTTCATACTATCTATTTTGACTCTGCTGAATTTATAATCTTCATTTGGGCGGTTTTTGTCTTTGTGGGTATGTACATTGTAAGGGAGCGTGGGAAGGTCTAAAGTCAAATCACTCTCCACTTTCGGTTTTGAAACAAAGTATCACTGAACCAGAGCTCACCAACCCAGCTCAGGAGCTCACCAACAAGCTAGCGAGCCTCTAATCACTACCTCTTCAGAGCTAGGATTATCCCGCTGTGATAGCCTGGCCTTTTGGTTGAGGTCTTCACGTTTGCACACCTGACACTCTGCCAACTGAAGCACCGCCCCACCCCCTTCCCTGCCTGCTTAAACAGAAGTGGAATCCATATGACGGTGTATTATGATGCACCTGTGAGAGCCTGCACCCTGGAGGGAGGCTTGCTAGGTCTGACTCTCAGCTCTGCTGCAGTTCCTAGCCTTTCTGGGTTGTTTTCTTCATTTGAATACAAGGAAAAGAAAAGTCCCTTCCACAGAGAGTGACTATGGCAAGTAGAAGAAAGAAGGCATTTGGCAGAAATGGCAGAAAACGTGGCTGTTGGAAGTTGTTTTTGTTTGTTTGTTTGTTTGTTTGTTTGTTTGTTTGTTTTCTCTCCAGACATAACAGGGTGCCATCTTGGGCTTTGTGCCTGGTAGCCATGGAAACTAGAGCAGACTGATACAGTGCTAGCCATGTCTATGGGCACTCCCTAGAGAGTGGAAGAAGGGAGACCTGGGAATCCCTTACCTGAGATCCTCCTCCTCCCAGCACAGGGGATCTTGGGAGATGCTAGAGTATATAAGAAGTGGAAGGTTGATTGATAGCAGGGCTCCTAGATGGGGCAGAACTCTGCCATGACACAGATGTTCCAAGTCACTCACAGTCCATGAGAAAGCCCAACAGACTCATCAGTCTCACCAAGTTGGACATGGAAATTGTCCTTTAGTACTGATGCCCATCTGGGATGAGTAGACAGATCTTAGCTGTTTCTCCTCAGGAAAAGCTAAAGCCAATGGTGGTACAGAGAAAGCCTCAGAATGTAGCCCACTGTTGCCATTGTTAACTTTAGCACTACAGCCCTGGTCACCACTGGTCTGCTCCATGTCCCGAAGCAGACTGTTAACCTGAGCTACAGGGTTCTTTCTCTGTGATGTGGCAGAGGCCAGGTTGGCAATGCCACTGAAGTCAGGATCTGCCTACTGGTCTGCTTTGAGAAGTCTTTAAAGATAAAAACTTTAAAGTTGGGTGGGGTGGGAGGTCTGGGGAGGCTGCTCAGCAGTTAAAGTGCTTTCCCTGCAAGCATGATGTCCAGAATTTGGATCCCCAGAACTCATGTAAATGTGGGTGGGCATGGTCTCACACCTGTAATTCTAGCCTCAGAAGGCACGGGACCCCTAGAGCATGCAGAGTAGCTGCATCAGTGAGCTCTGGGTTTGATTGAGAGCCTAGAACATGCCACATCAGTGAGCTCTGGGTTTGAATAAATAATAGAAGAGCAAGCACACACATTTGTACGCATACAAAAAAAAAACATGCATGCACACAGTACACCACACACATATGAAAATGGAAAAAGGAAAAAAGTTGGAAGGAGAAGGAAAAATAGAAGATGCCCGAAGTTCCTCTGGGTTGGACGCAAGCATGGTCCCGAAAGAGAAGTGGAGAAGGCCATTATGGAGACAGTTGGTCAGTGTGTTTACATGAGTATAAGAGGCAGGGCCCATGAGGGCTGGACCGCAAGGATGGACAGATAACAGTCAGCAGTACATACTGTAATGGGCGCTAGGATTATTTTGAGAGGCACCCACAGGAAGACAGGAAAGGCATCTTCCTTACAGTGCCCTGCTCTGATCCCTGCCCCAACCTGAAGAGGACACAGAGACAGTAAACTTACCACCACAATGAGGAAATCAAGCCAGCACCAGGCACTGGTGAAATACCTCCGGAATCCAAAGGCCACCCACTTCAGGATCATTTCCAGGAGGAAAATAAATGTGAAAATATTATCAGTACACCTTAGTAATTTCTCAACTTGGGGCCGGCTGGGGAGATTGACGTCTTCAAATATCTGAAAGAACAGAGAATAACCGTAGGCCAGGCTGAATGTTTGCAGAGCTCCTTGGTTTAGAACTTTTCATATTTTATTTTATATGGCTAGAAACTAGTCGGCGTCCTAGTGATAAGGTTTTGCTATAAACAGATTAAGGCAGGTCTTTTCCAATAAAACGGATCACTTGTTAAATGATATGGAAAGGGCTGGAGAGATGGCTCAGTGATCTGCAAGTCACACCACTTACACATAAACAAACATACATGACACATACACATACCATACACACATACACAAACACACACACCACACATACACACTATACATGCACACATCACACACATACCATACTACATACACACATACATACAGCATGCAAGCCATACCACATATATGTCACTCTTGCATATACAAACACACATACACAAACCCCCCATACACATACACACACATACACCACATGCAAGCCACACCACATACATATACACCACTCACACATAGACAAACAAACATACACACACATCCATACACACATACATACCTTACCAAGCCTTACCGAAAACACACACCATTCACACATAAACACACATACATGACACATACATGTACCACACATATACACAAACACACACATCACACATATACTCACACTATACATTCACATACACACCATACACATACCACACAAAACACACACACACACACACACTATAGATAATATAAATCTGTAACTGTTTTGTGACACACTGAAATCGAGAAGCTCTTGGTGAAAATTTCTTTGACTGTCAAACGTCCATTAAGTGTGATTATGGAAATGAGACCTGATGCTGACCTTTTTCTATGCTACATCCAAACATCTCCCTCAGTCACTGTGTGTGTGTGTGTGTGTGTGTGCACAAGAGTGCATGATTGTATGTGTGAGTGTGTGTGAGTGTGATTCTGCACAGCCTGTAGAGTTAGGGTATGATCTATCATTTCAGCCTTCATACAGTAAGAATGAAAGAAATGACAGAGAGAAGGGGCCTTGGAACTAACCCTGCCTGAGATACTTAGGAAAATACTGAAAGTACGAAGAAAACCAGTCCCATTTTAGGCACAAGGTAAGGTCACATCCTAAGGGAAAAAGAATTCATAAGAATTCATAAGAATCCGGGGTTGGGGATTTAGCTTAGTGGTAGAGCGCTTGCCTAGCAAGCTCAAGGCCCTGGGTTCAGTCCCTAGCTCTGAAAAAAAGAAAAGAAAAAAAAAAGAATTCATAAGAATCCAACCAGGGCTGGAGAGATGGCTCAGCCATTAAAGGCTAGGCTCACAACCAAAAATATAAGAATCCAACCAAACTCATTTCCACCTATCAAATAGAAAATAATCCTTGTGTTGTTTGATAGTAAAATGTCTCCCACAGACTTCTGTATTTGAACACTTGTGTTCCCAGCTGCTCCAGCTGGTTTTGGGGGAGTAGTCATTCTGGAACCTTTGGGAGGTTGGGTGAACTTGAAGTGTAACTCTTATAAACCTAAACTCACAAGTTTACAGGACAGTCCCACTTCCTCTTAGCACTCTTCTCTGCTTTCTGATCCCTGGTGTCGTGAACAGCAGCCCTACACTCCTGCTGTGTAGCAGACAGCCGCTCCTCACAAAGTTTGGCACTGTGAGCTAAAATATCCCTTCCTGGGTTGCTCATGTCATGGTTTTGGTTAGAACAAGGTGAAGAGTTGCAAACACAGCTCTTGTGTCTCCTCTCCTCCTAGTTCTCTTGAGCTTGGAGGAGGTGACACACTATGGGAAAGTATCCTGTTCCTAGGAGGCTGGGCTGAGCTCTTATCCCTGCTCACTACCCTTCAGCCCCTCCTGCTCTGAGCCCTTCACTTACAATCGTGGTCTACAAATGATCCCTGCACCCGTCTTCCCATCTGGACTCCATGCTCCTGGAGGCCAGGGACTTGCTTATCTAGATTAACTGTCTACAGAGGACAGGCAAATCTGGACAGCATTACAGGCTCACTTTCTCTTCAGGAAGCTTAGCCACAGACTAGCTAAGCAGGTCAGAGAGATACAATGAAGTTTCAAAGGCCTGCATGTCATACCAGGGCCAAGTTTGAATAAGAGGCTCTTGCCACTGCCATGTAATTGTCCAAACCCAGCCTTCTCAGAGTCTAACACCCACAAATCACCTTGGGAACTTGGTAACTGATCCAGTGGATTGGAAAGTGCTCAAGACTGGATGTTTTGAACAAGTTTTCCAATGGTGTTGAACCTTAATCTGTAGGTGTTGGTGATGGATGGGATTTTTCTTATTTTCCTTTTCATATACAGTGGAATGGACCATATCTTTCTCTGGGAGTTCTCTACGTGGCATGTTCTATTCTGCGCTGCCCAGCCTACACCTGTCTTTCAGAGAAGGAGTGAGGTCTCTTCCTACTGCTGGTAGGTCTCTCTGCTTGTGTCTTCTTTCCCTGACACCACAGATCTGTCTGTAACCTTCTGACAGCCTTCCTGCCACTCGGCACCATTTGTAAAACTAAAATAAATGCCACCGTGATAGTCATGACACGCAAGCATGGAGACTCACAACCAAAGTCCTTCAGGGAAGTTCCCAGGATGGTTCTAGAAAAACCTGCATTTTTGTGTGAGGAACAATTTCTGGTGTTGTTTGTAGAGCCTTGGGATTTATGCTAATGCCAGTCCGTGGGGAGCATGACCTATACTCCTGTTCTTTCCCTGAGAGGTCACATGGATACAAAGCATTAGACAGAAGACATGGGACTTAAGAACAAGGTACCTGGGTGGCATCTCTGTTTGCTACAATTTCGAAATGATCTGTCACTCCAAATCAGGAAAGTTTCTGTTCACTTAGCATGACCTACAGCAAGAGTTTAGTTTCATGTTTGAGCCTTCAGGGGATACAAAGACAGAAGAAGAGGGAGACAGGAAACTGAAGAGATGGAGATGAGGAAAGGGAACAAGATGTAAGTGACTTGGGAAGCTGGAGAGAGAGCAATAGTGTCGCTGGCAGGAGTGAGGAGGGGGCAGAAAGGCACCAGGGACCCTGACTCAGACTTACCTGTCTGCCTCAGTGGGATTTACACCCCTGCCTGGACCAGGAATAATCATGAACAGGACACAACGTCACCTTGTCCCTTAAGGGGCCACAAGTGATGGGAAGTATCAGAGACATTGGTTTTATCTGGATCTGTCCCTGGTACCCCTTCCTGTAATATCTTATCTTAGAAAGTAACACCATGATCTTCGGGGAAAGTGAGGGGAGGAACTGTCCGAAGGAGGAAGTATGTGGATGGAGCGGAGGGATCTAGGAATCCTCCAGAAATGCAGAGCAGGTGGGCAGGCCAAGTTCAAGGGCTAGACATCCAAAGTACTTTCTACAACTGGTCTGGGGTAGCCCCTTGACCAGGGAAAGCATCTTCAGAGTACGAATCTTAGTCTAGACATTGTGTGAAACCCTGCTCAACAAGGAAGTAGCAGTGAACACCTCCACTCCGCCATGATGCAGCGCCCCCAGCTGCCCAGCCGTTTCCCACAGACGCACCACCATGACGCAGTGCCCCCAGCTGCCCAGTTCCCACAGCCCGCGCCACCATGACGCAGGGCCCCAGTTGCCCAGTCACTTCCCACAGCCAGGCCACCATGATAGAGCGCCCCCAGCTGCCCAGCCGTTTCCCACAGACGCACCACCACGATGCAGCACCCCCAGCTGCCCAGCCACTTCCCACAGTAGCGCCACCATGACGCAGCGCCCCCACCTGCCCAGTCGCTTCCCACAGCCCGTCCCACCATGATCCAGCGCCCCCAGCTGCCCCGTTTCCCACAACCAGGCCACCATGATACAACGCCCCCAGCTGCCCAGTCTCTTCTCCAAAAGCATCCTTACCAGCGCTCCACTGCTCAGCAGGATGACAAAGATTATGAAACTCTCAAACCAGCTGTGCTTCACGATTTGGTAGCAGGTTTTCCGAATGTTCCACCACAGGACCCAGGGGGACTTTCTCTTGTCTGTTTTGTGGCATAGAAAGTGACAACTAAGGCCTGAAAGGAAACCTTTGTAGCATTAGTGTCTGGAGAGGATCTAGTTAGCCACCTGGCTTCTCATGCTTCTTCACGCCCCTTGCCTTCATGCCTCGTCCCTTTCCTCACCATCTGCTCTGATAGTGGATGCCCTAAGGACACCACACAGTGTCTGACGTGTTGGCCCAGTAAGCTCTCCAGAAGAGCTTTCTGGATACCCACTCTGTTTAAGGGGCTGTGTGGATGGAGCATACCTAAACCAAGAGTTTCTTGAAATTTCCTCTACTAGAATCTAATTATCTCATGATAGTGGTGTTGGAAATGAGGCAGTCACCCCAACCACAGAGGTACAGAGATCGCAAACCCCATTCAAAGGCTATGTGCAAAACCATGACCACTTACCCTTGGGAAAGCATCTATCTGGCTGCTTTTTGGGGGAAACTGTTTTCTGTAAATTTCTAAAGATATCATTCAGGTCAATTGTGCTGCATTCCGAGAGCATGCTCACCGAGTCAGACTTCTGCATGTGAGGACAGAGGAAAGAGACGTCAGTTGCCGAGATGGCCAAGCCGATGACCAGGCAGAGGCTTCGAGATATACGGATATGAGTACACACCATTCTTGTTGGGACTTTCTGTTCTCTACCGACCTTGCTTCAGGGGAGAATTATCTCACCTCCTGGGCTAAGGAGCAGCCAGGTACATGTGTGAACATTAGCTCAACCCTCCCCTCCAACAAATCATAGCTCTCGTAGGCTGCCAGTTAGAGTGGTAGATAACAAGAAAGCTATTCTACTGAAACTGATTTTCAGCTATCCCAACTTATAGAATAATAGGTTAGGCCAGTGGTCTGGCTGACTTAACCCTGTAGAAGACATTCCAGCGATGCTTAGAGACATATTTTTTTAAAAAAATAAAAGTGTGTGTATGTGTGTGTGTGTGTGTGTGTGTGTGTGTGTGTGTGTCAGGCCACAATATATTCCTAGGTGTTATGCTTCAGGATCTGGCCATCATGGCTTTTTTGAAACAGTCTCTCTCATTGGTCTGGAGATTAACAAGTGGGCCAGTCTGGCTGACTAGTGAGGTGAGTCCCAGAGATCTTCCTACTTCTGCCTCCCCAGTGCTGGGATTACAAGCCCCCACTACCATGCCTGGCTTTCTCTTGTGGTCTCTGGAGATCAAGCTCAGATCCTTATACTTGCTGCAAGCAATCTACCAAATGGCCATCTCTCCAGAACTAGAGACCTTTTTAATTATCATAGCTAGTGGGATATTCCTTTTTTTTTTTCTTTTTTCTTTTTTTCAGAGCTGGGGACTGAACTCAGGACCTTGTGCTTGCTAGGCAAGCACTCTACCACTGAACTAAATCCCAAACCCCAGGATGTCCCTGATATCTAGTACATGGAGACCAAAAGTTACCAATTGGCGTCCTAAAGTTCACAAGAAAGTTCACCCCAGTGGGCAGTTCTCTTGCCCCAAATGTTAACGTAGCAAAGCTAAAAGGCACTGACTCATACGCTTGTTTAAGGCTCTACCCTGGTGGTCATTTCTCCATTCATTCTGCTATTGCTCCACAAGCCTCATCTGGAGACTCCGTGTGGAGGAGTCGCATGCTCCTCCCAGCCATACCCCAGGACCATTACCTTTCGAGTACTCTGTATGCTTAAATGCGGATCTTCTTCAGAAAATACTTCCATTTCAACCCCTTGGTCATCCGGGCTAGTGAGCTGCTTGGTCTCTGGAGGGAGGTCACCGGCCTGACACACAGAAGCCCAGAGTGGAGTTAATATCACTCTGGACAGATCACTTGACGTAAAGGGAGTTTAATCTGTTCCTGAAAACTACTGAACCAAATAGGGACAGGAATGTACTGCAAAGTTCCTTAATCGCAACAGTAAATGGTTCCGGTGTAAGACTCAGCCTTTGCAGTTAACTCCGAGATGTGTGCGTGCGTGTGAGTGTATGCATGTGTGCATGTTTGTGTGTGCATGTGCGTGTGTATGCATGTGCGTGTGCGTGTGCGTGCGTGTGTGTGTGTGTGTGTGTGTATACATGTTTGCATGTAGAGACCTGAGGCCTTTCTGAATCGCTTTACCACCATACTTGAGTCTCTTGCTGAACCCAGAGCTCACCAATTGGCTAGACCAACTGGGCAGCAAGTGGTAGGGATTCTTGTCCCTGTGATCAAATCACAGGCACTTAGCAGCATTTTGTTTTGTTTTAATGCATGTGCTGGGGATCCAAATGCTTCACCCATTGAGCCACTACGCAGTAGCAACATGGAGATTTAAAATATTTTGAAATGCATGCATTCATCGCCACAATTTAGTAAAAAGTAAAATTCGCAATTACCGTGAATAGACAAAGAGTCAGAAAGATGAAAAGCAGTTTTTATCCTTTGAATATGGAGGGTTTCTTAGCAACTTAGCATGGTGTCACCTTGGTAGAATCTAGAATCACCTGGAGTGTGGACCCTGGGCATGCCTCTGGGGGATTATCCAGGAATGATAATGCAGATGGGAAGATGGCCCACTGTGGGCGGCACCGTCCCCTGGCTGGGATCCTGGACTGTGCAAGTGGAAGAAGGGAGCTGAGCAGCAGCATGCATCACTCTCTGCCTCCTGACCGTGGATGTCATGTGAGCAGCTGCTTAAAGCTTCTGCTGCCTCCTCTATGCCACCATGGTGGGCTGTACCCTGAGCTGTGAGCTGAGATAAACCTCTTCCTTTAGTTGCTTTTGTCAGAGCATTGCATCACAGCAACAGGACAGGAAGCTAAGACACAGAGGAAGTGAAAAGCATGAAGGAAAGCCAGGGTAGCACCTCGTAAAAAAACGGAAAGTTTGGCGTGGTGATCTGCAAGGGTGTCTAAAAGCAGCCTGCAGCGGCTATTCCTGGGTATCAACTTGACAACATCAGAACCAGTGATATATCGAACTGCGGGTTACTCCGTGGGAGATTTTCTGACACCTCCTATCATGCTGCAAACACAGAACTCATTAACCCTCCTGGGGTTAGCCTGGTGTGTCTAAGAACATATACATTTTATAAATGCATGTCCCTGAGCAAGTTCCCGAGATGACCATATGCTCCAACCACATCTAATGTGATGTGTGGGCCTTCCATACCTGAACTCCAGCACTATGTTGTGAGGTGGGTAGGGCACCGCCTTCACCACAATATTCCACATCGTCCTCTACCTCTGCGAGTGGGGCCAGCGGAGCCCCGGCCTGTCTGGTGTACAAAGCCGTGTCTGTATCATACTCCTTCCAGGGCCTCACATCCGGGAGGATTGAGTCTTTATTCTCACCAGCAAAGCTTTCTGTTGTCTCTTTTGGCTTTGGCGAGTTTTTCCTCCTGCATCTCTTGCAACAAAAACTCTGAAGAGCGTGCAGCATGAAGGAGAAGGCCCGGCGGAACCGATCCAGGGCTAGCTGCACTTTGGTTTTCCTGGTCTCTCCTTCCAGGCTTCCATCCTTCTCCTCGTTGCTGAAGGAATTGAGCAGCAAGGCAATGAAGAGGTTAAGCACCTGAGGGGAGTAGTAAGGGAAGGTTAGCAGAGGAAGGAGTGCTTTGAACCCCTAGAACAACCTTTCCCTCAAAGCTCAACCCAATCAAATGAGACGTCTCGCTCTCTCCCAACAACGCTCTCCTACACAGGAGGTAGCAAGACGGAGCCCGGGGAAAGAAGACAGACAAGAGACACAGAACCCAGACTCGGGAAGACTGAGACCATGTGTTCTCTTTCGTGAGCAGATCCTCTAAGGCTTTTTAATTGAGTGTGTATGTGGGTGCGAGTGTAGGTATCAGTCATGAAATAGAAAGACTACAAGATAGAAGACATGGTGTTTTTTTTTAAAGGGCAGCGGTAATGATGAACACATGTGACAGAGAGGAAAGGGTCCCACTGGGCTGAGAGGGCAAGAGCTCAGGAATATGGCTTGGCAGTTCAAGTTCAAATCCCCAGGACCCACAGAAATGCCAAGTGGGCATGGAAGCCCACCTGTGATGCCAGCCGCAGAGCTAGAGTTAAGATATCTCTGGAGGAAGCTGGCTAGCCAGACCAGCTCTGGGATTGACTGAGAGATCCTACCTCAAAGAACAAGACAGAAGAGTAGACATAATCTCAGAGCCTCTACACACCTCCAATGCACACACCCAGGTGTACACGTGTGCCTGCATATACAGGTGCCCACACACATATGGACACACTCAAGTGACACACCACATAGGAATAAGAAAAAACTCTACGTCACATATATAAATGTCACAATTTATTATGCTTTGAATACTAATTAATTTTTAACTTAACATTAGTTTTTATTTTTTACTCCTCTGTGTGTCTGTGTATGTCTGTATGTGCCTGTGTGAGTGTCTGTACATATGTCTATGTGTGTGTCTGTGTGTGTGTCTTTATGTGTCTATATGTGTGTCTGTGTGTTTGTCTATGTCTATGTATGTCTGTGTGTGTCTATATGTGTGTCCGTGTGTGTCTATGTGGGTCTGTGTGTGTCCTTATGTGCCTATATGTGTGTCTGTGTGTGTCTGTCTATGTGTGTCTGTATATGTGTCTGTGTATGTGTCTGTGTGTGTGTCTGTGTGTGTCTGTCTATGTGTGTCTGTGTAAGTGTCTGTGTATGTGTCTGTGTGTGTGTCTGTGTGTGTCTGTGTGTCTGCGTGTCTCTGTCTATGTGTAGGTGTCTCTGTGTGTCTGTGTGTGTCTATATGTCTGTATGTGTCTACATGTATGTCTCTGTGTGTATGTGTCTGTCTGTCTGTCTATCTTGGTATGCATACAGTGTATATAGCCAGGTGCTCACGGAAGGCACCAGAAGCTGGAGCTGTATACAGGTGGCTGTGAGCTGCCCTTCGTGGGGAAGTGTTTGAGGGTATGACTGGCTCTAGTCATAGATCTTCAGCTTTTCCAGGAGAATTCCTCTCCCTGGACCTTTGCTCAAGAAGAAACTCTGTACATCTAAGCCCTTCCTGAATCTTAAGCGGCCTTCTCAAGTACCACAGTGGTCAGTGGATCCTTTCTCAGGGCTCTCTTCCAACTCCCATTAGTGATGCCCTGGTTTCTGACCCTTGTGATGCTTACCAGCCTTGCAGATACCATTCATTAGGCACATAGGACAAAGCCATCCGTGTGGACAGTTACTTACGCCTGCCCCATGACCTTCTGCTTGTTCCTTACTCCTTTCTCCCTCCGTTTCCACCCCCCCCCCGTGTGTGTGTGCCATAGGGGGACATGTATAACCCAAGGTCAACCTCAGATTTTGTTCCTGTTGTTTTGTTTGTTCAAGCCAACATCTCTCCCTGCCTGGAGCTCACCTAGGCTAGCCAGCGAGCCTCAGGGATCACCCGCCTTCATGTTGCCACCATACTGTCACATAAGTGCCGGCCACCACGAGAGGCTCTTTGTTTCCATTCATTCTGGGATGGGATTTAGGTCCCTGTCTTTGTACATTGAACACTTTGCCATGCGAGCTCTTTGCCTCTTGTGCATGTTTTTAAGAATGAAAAGCTGTCCTGTGTTCCCCTAGTGTATACCTCTGTCTATCTTATCCACCAAACCGAGTCATACGGCCTTGCCTTAGCCCGGCGGATCTCAACGTGTGGGTCTCAACCCCCACAAGGGTCGTATATCAGATTATATCACTACTCAATAGCAAATTTATAGTAGCAATGAAATAATTTTACAGTTGGGGGCCACTACAATATGAGGAACTGTATAAAAGGGTCGCACGCAGCATTAGGAAGATTGAGGATGACTGTCTTAGCCAATCACTGATCAGGAGTCTTAGCCAATCACCAAGCATCAGGGGCGGGCTGGCCAATGGGCAGAGCCGGTGAAGATCACACCGCGTGTCTCCTGTGCTAAAGAGTTTTCGTCTCATGTCTATACCTTCCTCTGGTCAAAATCAAAATAATATTCTTTTCAGTTTCATTTTTACGTGTGTGAGTCTTTTGCCTGCACATGACTGTCCACGGTGTGCTTGCTTAGAATCCGAGGACTCCAGAAGAGGGAGCCAGGTCCCTGGAACAGGAATTACAGTCGGCTGTGAGCTGCCGTGTGGGTGCTAGGAATTGAACGCAGGTCCCCTGGAGGAGCCGCCAGTGCTCCTAACCAGTGAGCCAATCCCATAAAAAGGAGAATTTTTAAGATTTGATTGTCTCATACTTTGAATAACAATGGTCACTAGTGAAGTGTTGTTAAGAGACTGAGGAATGCTTAGCTCTAAACGGAAGTGCCCACCACACGCTGTCTCCGAGGCTCACAGATCATTTTGAGTAAAGACTTAAGACCCGGGAGCAGTGGACAAAGACAACAGGGAACCCGTGCCTTCCCGACACAGCCAGGCAGCTGCACACACAAACTCACAGCAGTTACGACGGCATACACCGTCCAGTGCAAACCCCAGCGGGACCAAACCCCAGCCTGAAGTCCCACCCTAGACAAGGGGAGATTTGTAATTCCTTAGCTGCCATAAAGGGGGGGGGGGTCAGTTTCCTTTAAAAGTTTTGCTCCTAGTAAATTAGCCACACGTCAATGGAAGACCACAGATCCAAGAGTATATAAAGATCACAAACTGGATTTGATGGGTTAAAAAAGAGAGAGAGAGAGAGATGTGAGTGCGGTAGGGTATGAATGAGATCAAAGCACACTGGATGAGAAAGCCCAGCAACTCACCACAAGCTTCCCGATCACCATGATCAGGACAAAGACAATGATGCACAACGGGGAGCCGTCCATATCCTGCATGCAGCCCCACATGTTCTCGATCCATTCCCCACAGAGGATGCGGAACACCACCAGGAAGGAGTGGTAGAAATTATCCATGTGCCAGCGCCGCCTGGGCCGCTCCTGGGTGGCGTAGGCAGTCTTGTTAAACTTGGTGCCAAAGAGCCGCATGCCCACCACAGAAAAGATGAAGACCACGATAGTCAGGACCACAGTCAGGTTTCCGAGCGCGCCCACAGAGTGGCCGATGATCTTAATGAGAGTGTTTAACGTGGGCCAGGATTTGGCTAACTTGAAGACCCTCAGCTGTGAAAACGGGGGGGGGGGGGACAAAGGAAAGTTACGCTCACACGTGCAGCGAGCTAGCTAGTGTGGAAAGCAAATGGTGACCCTCAACCCCAGCGCTTAACCTGCCACGCCTACCTGCGCAAGCTCTTAGGACTTTCAAAACCTGCCACGCCCACCTGCGGCATAGTCACCAGCTTCCGGTCTCAAGTTCTACTTTTTAATTTAAATCTTTTTTTTTATTTTTGAATTTTATGCATATTGGTCATCTGCCTGCAAGAGTACAACATCTGCGCAGTATTGGAGGAGACCAGAAGAGCGGGTCGGGACCCCTGGTACTGAATTTACAGACAGCTTCGAGCCACCGTGTAGGTGCTGGGAATGCACCTAGTCCTAACTGCTAGGCCATTTCTCCAGCTCCTATTTAAATCTTTTTAAAATTGCATTTATCCTTTTATTTGTGGAAACACACACACACAAAACATACCGACACATGCATGCCAATACACACACCTGTGCATGTGACACACACATAAAACTTTTAAAAATCATTTTTAAGAAATCAACCTAAACTAGCTGGGGGTGGCAGCCCACATCTGTAATCCCAGGCCTTGGGAGGGAGATTGGGAAATAGAGGCCAACTTGGGCTATCTAGAGAGGTGGATGAATACAAATTTTGTCCTAGAGTTAAGATGTGACGAATTAAGATTTGGTCCAAAATAATTGTTGAACCTATTCAATTTTTTTTTCCTATTCAGGGTGTTAGGTTACACGGTGACATAAGAAAGTGGGGCCAGGGCCAGATGTGGTGGCACATGCCTATAACCTCAGCACTGGGAGACACAGGCAAGTAGGTCTATAGGATTACAGCCAGTCTGCACTATACAAGGAGAACCAGGCCAGCCTGGGCTACATAGCAATACCCTGTCTCAAAAAGAAAGAAGAGAGAAAGGAGGGAAAAGAATAGGAAAGGAAGAGGAGGGGAGGGAAAGGGAGGGGAGGGGAGGAAAGGAAAGGAGGGGGAAAGAATGGAACAAGTGAAATGGCTCAGTGGACAAAGGCACTTCTTGACCTTAGTCGGAACCCCAGGATCCACAGGGTCGGAGAGAGCATCAATTCCTACAAGATGTCCTGTGACACTGCACACATACACACATGCACTCACACGCATGCGCACGCTAAAAGTAAGTTTAAGACGTAAAAACGAAACGAAAGAAAGCGCCTTACCACTCTGAGGGAAGCCAAGAAAGACCTATTGTTATCAGACAGTGTGTTGTAGAGCACATCAGCGAGACTCAGGAGGGCCACGATGCTGTCAAAAACATTCCAGCCGTGCCGGAAGTAGTGGTAAGGGTCGAGCGCGATGATCTTGAGACACATTTCTGCTATGAAAATTCCCGTGAAAACCTTCAATGGGACAAAGGACAAGAGGAAGTTAGCTTTGCTGAAGGACGGTCTGAGGGACCCACAGTGGTTCCTGTGCATGGTGGCCAAGGCCAACCTAAGGTCCAGGCACAGGGCACACACAGGCCCAGACGCCTCACTGCACTACCACAGCTGCATCCACCAGGAGGCGCTAAATGGCAGGTCTGCTGACTGCAGGGGCGGGGTCTGTGCCCCCGACACCCAGATCCTGCCTCTAGCTACATTTCTGCTTTAAACTGCTTTTATTGTTAACTTCTTATGATATCATACAAGGCAATGTGTTAGGTAACATTTCTCTACATAATGTCATATACTCTTCTTGTTCATTTTCCTTCCCGCTGCCCTCCCCCACACCCACTTCCCTCCCCCATTCCTCCCGCTCGGTCTCGCTAGCCCCCCTCCCCAAGAAAATACATAAAGCTGGAGAGTTTCCTTATTTTAAAATTTAAAATGTATGGATTGGCTTGTTTTGGGTTTTTTTCAGTTAAGAGAAGTGGAACTTTAGAAGAAGGTTGGATATTAACCCATTAATCCATTAATTAGAATAAATTAGAGTAAATTTACTAATTAAAGTAAAGCATCCACTGACTAACCGTAGGTTGTTTCTGACATATGAGAGACTCAATTTCCCATGAGGGGAAAAAAAAAAAACTGCCTCTGACAGGAACCATGAAAGAAAGTGGGCAAGCGTTCAAAGCTTGGCTTCCTCCTTACCTTGGGGGTTTCCCAGTGTGACCGAGACTCACTCTGTTCAGAAAGAACCCGTGACATCCAGGACGTCACTCCATCCTCTCTCTCTCTCTCTCTCTCTCTCTCTCTCTCTCTCTCTCTCTCTCTCTCCTCTCTCTCTGACATCCACTTACATCTTCCGGGCTTGGCTCATCTTCTCTGAGAACTTATCTAGATACCAAATCTACATTGTTTTGTGACACTCGGTGTTCCCAGAATGAAGAACCACGGAGGTCATTACCATGAGTGTCTGGAGATGGTTTTTTCTTGGAGGGACAGATGTTGTGAGACAGGGTCTCATGTAGCCCAGGCTAGCACTGGACTTGCTATGTGAGTGAGGATAACCTTGAACTTCTGATCCTTCTGCCTCTAACTGCTGAGTGCGGGGATCCCAAACACGCACCACCACACCCAATGTATGTGACGGTGCTGTGGATTGAACCCAAGGCTTCACACACATTACCAACTGAGCTACACCCAGCCCCAGTTTAGCAGCTTCTCAATTGTTTTTTCCTTTTTAACACCCAGAACATTTCTTTTAGGACTGTCTACTCTTCCTTCTCCTACATGGCTAAAGAGACCTTTAGAAGGCCCGAGGGAAGCTGGAGATGTGACCCTGCAGAACTCAGACCCAAACTCCTCTCTTGCCTTGATCCCATTTAAGGACGCCAAGGCTGCAGTTTGGGTGAGGCTACCGGGAACGCCTACACTTCAAAGGAGCAATGACTCGAGATTCTTTTATGCTTTACAAGAGCCCAAGATTACCCAGTTTCCTATTTTCAGTATGGTCTTTAAGTTGTCATCCATGTTGTGGTGCTCCACGGCTAAGAAAACGGTATTGATGATGATGCAGATGGTGATGGCCAGCTCAGTAAAGGGATCTGTCATGATGGTCCGCAGGACCTTCTTTATGCACAGCCACTGAGGGCTACAGTCCCACACCAGGTACTTAGAGGCCAAATTTTTCCCACATGGGAAACAAGGCTCCTGGAATTTTTCTTGTTCTGGAAAATGGAACGGAGGAACAATCAGGTGTTTGCTCTGAACCAGCCCGGCGCTCTCTGCCTACCTCTTCCCTCCTTCCCAGGGTCTTTTGTGATACTTGGCTGATCGAGCGGGCACTGATTGGAATAACCAGGAATCACCAGCCAAGCGCTGTGCAGGGGAAATGACCTCTGCACACAGCCAGCATGTGGCAACGTCAAGTACATCAGACGGGGTCCAGAGGCCAACGCTGATTGGCTATGGACCCCTGAGAGAGACAGAGGTGAGCATGAGCAAGGGGGGGGGGGTGTCCAGAGGCCAACGCTGATTGGCTATGGACCCCTGAGAGAGACAGAGGTGAGCATGAGCAACGGGGGGGGGGGTGTCCAGAGGCCAACACTGATTGGCTATGGACCCCTGAGAGAGACAGAGCATGAGCTCTGCTTTCTAAGAGAGTCCACGGTGACAGCTTTAAACCTGGCCAAGCGATGCCAGGGCTGAGGAGAAGAAAAGAAGGTCAGGTATGGGCAGAGACAACTGCAGGGACTGTGAGGGTTAGTGTGGATTATCAATTTGGCAGGATCTGAAAATACCAGGGGACGAACGTCTGGGCGTGACTGAGAGGGAATTCCTAGATTACTGGAAGCGGCAAGACCCACTCTAACATAGAAGGCACCGTTTCTCAGGCTGGAGCCTTGAACTGAATGAAGAGAGTGAGAACACCAGCAACTGGTTTCTTCTTCTTCCCTCGCTCCCTCCCTCCCTCCCTCCCTCTCTCCTTCCCCCCTCTTTCTCTCTGTCTGTCTATGTATGTCTGTCTCCCTCCTTCTTCCCCTCTTTCTCTCTGTCTCTCTCCCTCCCCTCCTTCCCTCTTTCCCTCCTCCCTCCTTCCCCACCCCCCTCTCTTTCTCTCTCTCCCTCCTCCCTCCCTCTCTCCCTTCCCCTCTTTCTCTCTGTCTGTCTATGTATGTCTGTCTCCCCCCTCCTTCCCCCCCTTTCTCCCTCTCTCTCTCTCTCTCTCTCTCTCTCTCTCCTCCCCCCTCTCTCCCTCCCCTCCCTCTCTCCTTCCCCCCTTTCTCTCTGTCTCTCTCCCTCCTCCTTCCTCCCTCCCTCCCTCCTCCCTCCTCCCCCCCCCTCTCTCTCTCTCTCCCCACTCTCTCTCTCTCTCTCTCTCTCTCTCCCTCTCTCTCTTGACTGTAGCCACAGTGTGACAAGCTGCCTCTCATGCCCTCCTCCCCGTCATAATGGAGTACACCCTCGAACAGTGAGCCCAGATAAGCCCTTTCTTCCTTCAGTTGCTCTGTCATGTTATTTTGTCACTAGTGTTCTGTCAGCTACTTGAGCCCAGGCCCTCAGGTGCCTGTAAGTCCTGATTTGCTGGGAACCATTTCAAAGACTCATGCAGGCCAAGAGAGGCCATGTGATAGTTCATGCATGTGAAAGGCCCCATCTACTCCCAGCTGTTGATGGTCTTGACCTTTCCTGGGGCTGCCCGCTGTTTGTTGTCAACCAGGGCTAGCACAGAGTCTTGGCTGGTCTGTCTATACGGTCTTGTTTGTCCCATGCAGGATCCCTGGCTCTAACTTTGAGAAAAACTGCTGCCTCCTGGTAAGGTCTTCCAGGCTGCCTTGTTGGCTACTTCTGTCATTCAGACCTCCTGAGGCTGGCCAGCCTGCTTGTGAGGTGCTGTCTGTGTTCTCAGGCTGAAATCTCTTCCTACCTCTAGCCAACCCCGACCTAGCAGCCCACTGGGGGTAGCATATCTCCCAGGAAGGCCCATTTCGATCAAGCCACATTCTTGCATGCTGTCCTTGCAGGTGGTACAGCGGGGTGGTCCCAGGAAGCTTCCTGTGTGGAGGGACTGGGGACAAGGGAGATAAAGAAATCATAGAAGTTGGCTCTCCTGGCAATGCAGAACTTACCCTGCATGGTGATGGTTAAGATACTGACGGCGCTCAGCGCTCTCTGTCTGTGGAGGGGGTCCACGTGCTCATCAAAGAGATCCACTGGCAAGTTCTGGGACAGTCGTTTGGTCTGCTCAAGGAGTTGTGGCTGTAAGAGAAAGCATGGGGAGCCTTCTAAAGGTGGGAGTTGACACTCCCCGAATTTCATAAGGACGTCAAGATAAGGAGCATTTTATACGGAGAGGTCCAGATACCGTAATGGCGTATCAGGCAATCGGTTTCCTTTGCCCATGTGGAACAGGCCAGAGAAGTAGGATTTGATCAGTCAATGTTCCTATACCGTCTGACCTACAGAAACTTTTCCACTTTCGACAAAGGGCAAACAAAATACTCTCCACCCTAGTGACAAGAATAATTCTACTAGCGAGGATCACCCAGACCTCATTCCTGTCTTTCCTCAGACAGGTGACCCACTCCGTATCTAGGCTGGGAGGCCCCAGAAGCAGCTTGACACCATGCATCCAAAATGGAGCTGGCCATCTTTTCCAACCCCTAACGCATGTCCTCTCTTTTCTCAACAAATCACCCAATAAGCCGCAAGCCCTGCTCAACTCAGTTGCCCGGCACCGCCTCCCGTGGGTAAGTTTGCTTGCCTCTCCTCATCCTTGCTCTTGGCTGTTTCCTACGGACTCAAGGGCTCCCCCCAGAAGGGAAGGGAGTCTTCTGAGACTCAGGAAGCTAAGGAAGCCCCCGAGGTTTAAGCGATTTGGAAAGCTAAAGGGTCCGCAAGGTCCACAAGGCGCAGTCATGTGGGTTTTTAAGCATTTTCTTATTTCTTGCATCTGCGTGTGTCACAGCACACGGTAGAGATCAGAGGGCAACTTGAAGGGATGGGTCCGCTCCTCCCACCCCTCCATGAGGGTCTTGAGAACTAAATTCAGGTGGTCAGACTTGGGAGCGTATTCCCTTAACCCTGAGCCATCTCGCTGAGCTGCTTCCATGGGATTATAAAATTAGTAGACAGTTGCTGGGGAGAGCAGACTGGTTGGCCACCGTTGTGTAGACACTGCTAAGATACAGCTTCTGCAAGGCTTCACCCACACTGGGGCGGGCTTTTCAATGACACAGGTGTCATAAGAGTCCCCCATGTGCCTATAAGAAAGCCCAGTAAAATTATTGGCTCACCAAGTAGGCTCAGGTGGAATCTTTCTTTGGTCTGTCATTGATGCCCTACCTGGGTAAGAAGATGTTTTATTCTCCCCAGGAAAAGTTACACATTGTTCTGTGGGGGGACTGGGCGGGGGTGGGGGGCTGGTGCAGGCTGCTGCCACCTCTTATTTGGGTTACCGTGGCAACGTCTTAATTGGTTTCCTCTAGTCTCTCCTCCAACTCCCTCTCTTCAATGTGTTTAGCTCGTTGAAAAGGAAATTTCAGCTCCAGACCGTGAGCTTTAAACCATTATAACTAGGCTCAAACACACCTTCATTAATCAAAATAGCAGCCATTACAATCAACATGTTTTTGCCAACAAGAGCTAAGTTTGTTTATCCCCATGGCAGAGGAGTCTCTGCTTTGGGGTTCCAGGGACTCTCAGAAAGCCTCCTCTGCACCCTGCTGGTTGTGGAAGCGTTTTCTCTGCAAAAAGAGGTCAAGATGCTTGAGGACCGGATGGTAGGCTGGTGGGATTGGGTGAATGCTACAAATGAGATGGGTTTCATTCCCCGCCCGTTTAACTTTTTTTTTGCGTGTGACATGTGGTCAAGCGTTGTGGAAAACTGGGCTCTTGCTGCTGGCCGATGCCAAGGGCAATCGGTGCGGTTTGGGGCACACTCACCTCCTCTTCTGAGCACATTCCCTGGATTTAATTATTTCACTTCAGGGAACTAAAGAGGATCAGGCAAGCAGTAGACTACCACAGAGTGCCTAGGACCTCTTCCTAGGGCAGGTTTGGCTCAAAAAAGTGAGTTGTGATCACCAGTCATCACTGGCTGTCATCTGTAGGAGAGCCACTCTTCCTCAGATGTCAAAATTCTATACAGAAATGGTCCATTGTCGTCATCATGGAGCATAAGTCTTCAAAACAACATGTTCTTGGGATTTTCAGTCAGCTCACATGGTACCCACTGTGCCGTGAGTTGTTCCAGCTCTCCAATGTACTTCAAATACCAAACAGCCTTGAATGTTCATGTTGAGCCCACTGGCCACTTCTCCTCAAGTTGGAAGAGGATGGGCTTTGATGGTTGACAGGCAGTGATGGTGGCTGTCAATCAACCAACATTAATTCCCATGGCTGGCCGCTAAGCTCTCTGTCTCCAAGGTCTTGCCTCCTTTACAAGACTTGTTGAGCCACCACTGCACCACACATTCACTGGGGTTGTCCCTGGGTGGGCCACTGATGTCATGAGTCATCTGCCGCTTTGTGACCCATTTTGAAATCAAGTAAGAAATTTGGCCTAACTTTGTTTCCATAGTATAAGGCAGGGGTTCTCAACCTGTGGGCCACAACCACTTTGAGGGCCTAATGACTCTTTCACAGGGGTCACCTAAGACCACTATAAAACACAGATATTTACACTATGATTCATAACTGTAGCAAAATTACAGTTATGAAGTAGTCATGAAATGATTTTATGGTTGGGGTCGCCACAGCGTTAGGAACTATGTTAAAGAGCCACGGCGTTAGGAAGGTCGAGATGACACTGGCATAAGGTAAATGTAAAATGCACAGCAGGTAGAAATATTTGGCAAGAAAGCATAAGGCAGGAGCTGAGCGTTAAAACGATGCATAGAAGATCTTTGCTTGTTAAGATTGCATTCCAATAGCAAGTAAATGTCAACAATGCAAAATCACGGTTATTTTTGTATCAACCTACATCTGAGATTTTAAAAACACACGTCTCCGGTCGGGCCTGGTGGTCCGCGCCTTTAATCCCAGGACTCAGGAGACAGAGGCAGATGGATCTCTGTGAATTTGACACCAGCCTGGTCTACATAGCAAACTCAAAGACAGCCAGGGCCACACATTGTGGCCTCGTTGAGAGAACGAGAAAGAAAGAAAGAAAGAAAGAAAGAAAGAAAGAAAGAAAGAAAGAAAGGAAAGAAAAAGAAAGGAAGGAAGGAAGGAAGGAAGGAAGGAAGGAAGAAAGAGGGAAAGGTGGGGGAGGGAGGCAGGGAGGGAGAAGGAGAAAAGGAAGGGAGAAGAGAAAGAGAGGGGGAAAAAGACTAAATAACTTTTTAAAAATAGGTGTAGTGGGGTCTCAGGCCCGTGCGTGCACGGGGGCACCCCCTCCTCTCACGGATGCCCATTCAGGGCCCGCTCGTGCGGCCTGGGGGGCAGATGGCGTTCGATTCCCTGTTCTGCGGCCGTCGCTCCAGCGTGGCCTAATGGCTGTTCATGAAAGTTGTCAAGGATAAGGCCTACTTTAAAAGATACCAAGTGAGATTTAGAAGGTGGCGAGAGGGTAAAACTGACTACTATGCACGGAAACGATTGGTGATCCAGGACAAAAATAAGTACAACACACCGAAATACAGGATGATAGTTCATGTAACGAACAGAGACATCATCTGCCAGATTGCATATGCCCGTATAGAAGGGGATATGATCGTCTGTGCAGCATATGCACATGAACTTCCAAAATACGGTGTGAAAGTTGGTCTGACAAACTATGCTGCAGCCTATTGCACTGGCCTGCTGCTGGCCCGCAGGCTTCTGAATAGGTTTGGCATGGACAAGATCTATGAAGGCCAAGTGGAGGTGAATGGAGATGAATACAATGTGGAAAGCATTGACGGTCAGCCTGGTGCCTTCACTTGCTATTTGAATGCGGGTCTTGCCCGAACTACAACTGGCAATAAAGTTTTTGGCGCCCTGAAGGGAGCTGTGGATGGAGGCTTGTCTATCCCCCATAGTGCCAAACGATTCCCTGGCTATGACTCTGAAAGCAAGGAGTTCAATGCAGAGGTGCACCGGAAGCACATCATGGGTCAGAATGTGGCGGACTACATGCGCTACCTGATGGAGGAAGATGAAGATGCGTATAAGAAACAGTTCTCTCAGTACATCAAGAACAACGTGACTCCAGACATGGAGGACATGTATAAGAAAGCTCATGCTGCTATCCGAGAGAATCCAGTCTATGAGAAGAAGCCCAAGAGAGAAGTGAAGAAGAAGAGGCGGAATCGTCCCAAAATGTCTCTTGCCCAGAAGAAAGACCGGGTTGCTCAAAAGAAGGCAAGCTTCCTCAGAGCTCAGGAACGGGCTGCTGAAAGCTAAAGCCATTTTCTATGAAGATTTTTTCATAAAGACAATAAACATTGATCAAAGCAAAAAAAAAAAAATAGGTGTAGTGGTTCACACCTTTAACCCCAGCACTTCGGAGGCAGAGGTAAGGAAATCTCTGTGAGCTTGAGACTAGCCTGGTCTACACAGCAAACTCCAGGACAGCCAGGACTGCATAATAAGACCATGTCTTAAAAACAAACAACAAAAAACAAACAAAACAAAACAAAAGAAACAAAAACACACATCTCTTGCTTCCCTTGGAAACCCTTCCCAGCTTCTCTGCTCTCACCTTCCACAGAAAAGACTGAACGAGCTCCTTGGCTTGTTTTTAAGACCTTCTGTCATTGCTCCCGTCTTACCAATACAGACTCTGTCACCATCCCCCACACACACACACTCTCTCTCTCTCTCTCTCTCTCTCTCTCTCTCTCTCTCTCTCTCTCTCTCTCTCTCTCTCCTGGGCATCTTTTCTGATTTGCTACTAACTCACTACCATTCCTCCAACTCCGGTCATTTCTAGGTTGGTTTGTACCAAAGAGATGGTGTTGGTTTCATTGCCCTATCCACGTCCCAGGGCCTCAACTCAAGCACTTCCTCTAATAGCCCCAAACCCCTTTGTCCCATTGCACAGCAAGTCAAAACCACAGCAAAATTATGATCAGTGGTCCCTAGCAATCTTTAACCAATGATGGACTAAAATTAATGTGTCTATATATAGATATAGAAATAAGACAGATACAGGGATAGACAGGCAGACAGACAGACAGACAGACAGACAGACAGACTCTAATACCCTAACTCCATGGGGTTCAGCCTCCGGCTACCTTGGGTGGCACAGTGCACTTCCTTTCTGTCCACATAACACACTCTCCTCTCCACGAGGTACGGCTGCTCAGGTAACCTACCTGCACTCCAGTGCCTTGGGCTTAGCTTCAGAGCGAGCCAACAGCCACACTGTCCTTCCCAAATTGCCTGCGTCAAAGGACACGCCCTTGCCTGTCTGTAGCTAATCTTAAGAAGTTCCACTTGGCAGACCTCAGATCATCTTCACCGGTTCAGCTCTTGATCCCCATCTGGCCTCAATAAACAGTGGGCGCCCACCACCGGGAGCCCCAATTCAGAACTCTCCATTTTTAACGTGTAAACTCATTTAGACAATGTGATAAAAAGGAACCGGAGTTCAAGGCCCCTCCTCCCATATAACGCCCAGATCATCTTAACCCTTCTCATCCCGGCCACTAAACTCCCACTACACCAGAGCCTGAATGCCAGACGTGTCTGCTGTAGCTTCCTATAGCTGAGATATGGAATCTTTCTGCTCCTGGGATTCCTTTGTCTGTGTCTTTTTTAAAAAACTAATGGTCTTTTTTTAAAGATTTATTTATTTATTTATTTATTTATTTATTTATTTATTTATTTATATACACCGTGTTCTGTCTGCATATATGCCTGAACACCTAAAGAGGGTACCAGATCTCATTTTAGCTGCTTGCAAGCCACCATGTGGTTGCTGGGAATTGAACTCAGGACCTCTGGAAGAGCAGTCAGTGCTCTTAACCTCTAAGCCATCGCTCCAGCCCCATGCCTGTGTTTTTGATGTCTTTGTTTCCTCCTCAACAAGCCTGGATACGTTGGCTTGTATTTTAATAGTTTCCTGTTTGCTGGCCTCTGTGTTACAGGTAACTGTATTATTAACAAGTTGGTGTCTTCATGAGAGGGGAAAATACTTGAGCTTCTCAGTTTGTCTGCAGACACACACACACTTACTTACTTTAGATCACTGGGTTCAGTCTCACAGGGATTCAGATGTCTTTTGAGCATAGAAAATATCAGAAAATTGACACTTTTTACTTCACTGAAAAGCTAGCTCTAGAGATGAGATGTGGCCTATCCGCTTTGGATCTGATTGTGTTTGTCTAAGAGCTTTTGCCAAAGCCTCCTTTCACGACTCTGGGACAGGGAGAAGGCATCAACCACCAGCCCAGGGTAAAGATGTTATGTGCAGATGGGGGGTACACTATTCCCGGCAGGGATTGCTAGTTTACTCTCACAGTGTTTACATTTTTCTTTCCGGTGTTTTGAGATTTTCCTGTGTGTCCCTGGCTATCCTGGAACTCGCTCTATAGACCATGCTGGCCTCAAACCTGGAGATTCACCTGCCTCTGCCTCCTGAGTTCTGGGATTTCTGTCAGTGAGAAAGCAGCAGTTAGGAGAGATCAGTGCCCACAACCCACTGAAGTCAGGTCACAAAAATGACTCTTGAGAGGGCTCTAACGGGACACGGCACATCAACTCCTCCCTCTGTTCCCCACTGTAGGCATTGTTCACAGGACTGAACTGAAGCTGGACTGAAGCCCTCCTTGCAGAACCCACGTCTTACACGCTCAGCTTAACACCCTCCAGAACTGCCTGGGCTGCTGCCAAGAAGAGACCTGACAGCTGCTCAGGGTGTGCACCGTCCTCTGTAAGCGATGCTGCTTCCACACTGACAAACCCAAACTAGCTTGAGGTGAGGTATGTATCCCCATATATACACTGTCTTTTAAATGTTTTACTCACTGAACTCCCCGCCCCCAATACCCAAACAAAATGTCCCACGTAAGCTTTTCCAGTGGATCTCATCCTACAGCAGCTCCCTCTGCTCCTGATACATGTAGAAAAACTCCTCTCAGATGCTGTGGAGAAACCCGACCCAGATACAATGTTTAACATGAGTCCTCTGTTTCCTCTGACTCCCTTCCTCTGACGCCCTGCAGCTTACTGATGCCTCTGCTGCTCACTGTGGTGCAGAACTCCTGGTAGAGGGACTGGTCACCATCACCCTGAGCCAACGCCATACCCATTTCATCCCTCAGGCTCACTCTGGCTCTCCCACCCCGACTCCTCCCGCTCTGTCCACCTTCCTGGGCCATCGGTTTTTCTCTGCAACAAAATCAACTGTGTAGAATCCTCTAAGGAGTATTTGTTTAAAGTTTCTCCAAGAATACATGATCCAACGACAGTCAATGAAGTTAAAACTCTCCTGCTAAGTGACCAGAGGACACGCTCCGTAACTAACCCCCTCTAACAGCAACCAACCTCACCTCAAAACAGTTAAAGAGTTGACATCCTGTTACCTGCTTCTTTTGATGCCCTCTCTCCTTACCTCTTGCTATGCTTTTTTTTAAGGGTTTGGAATGAGAGTGCACCCCATTCCTATGAGTTCACAGATGACTTTACCCAGCTCATTGGTGAGCACAGAAAGAAATGTCTCGCAAAATAATCCACCTCACCTTGGGCGAACAATTTCGGGAAGGAGGGAGTGCAGGAGAGATACACAGCCGACCCCATGGCTGTGACAATTCCCTCATTCCCAAGCCCACCCCCCAACCAACTCCTGCCGCTAAGAAGGGGGCAGCCAGTTTTGTCCCTGACAGACCCTTCAGTTTCCTGCAGAAGAAATACTGCCCCTCACTGTGTGTGCTAATAACACAGCCCTGTCTGAAGGTCCGACTCTGGTCTCTTTCTGCCTTCTATCCTTTAGGCAGCCTCCAAAATCTAATGGCCACAGGCTCCTGTACCCAAGGATTTTGTCCCCAGACCCTGGTCTTACTTTTGGGAGGTCACAGGCCCGCTGAAGCATGGTGCTTAGCTGACTGACATAGGCCACCATGGATTTTGCTTAGCTGACTCGAATAGGCTACCATGGGCTTTGAAGGCCATACCTTCTGTTCCAACTCTCTGCTCCTTGGTCATTTGCCACAGTGTGACCAGTCACCATGCTGCCTCATTCTCCTGCTAACTCAGTCTGAGTCCATCTTGAAGCCATACCTCCCCTGCCAGGACGTACCGGAAGTCCCTCAACCTGGACAGAAATACCTCTTTAGTCCCTGAAGTTGTTCCACTGGGAATTTTGTCATGGTGACATGGTCACACACTGTGACTGGCTGTTCACAGATATATTGGGATCACCGCACAGAGGGCTGAGTGTACCCACAAGCGAAGGAAGAGCGTTCCTTCATCGTTCTGATGCAGAGCCATTCCCCCGGAGGCACGGTGATACTGTTGATCCCTGGGAGAAGACTTACGTTTTTAGAGGCATCGTCCTCTGAATCAGACGCTGAGGCTCGGGCCGTCTTGGACCTTCTCATAAAGAAGGACTTTCTTGTCTTACTACCGAAAAACTTCCTCTTCTTCGGGGAAAAGGATGAAGCTTGAAGGGAATTAAGGGAACTTCTGTCAATTCCCATGGCAACCAGAGCCTTTGAGAGAGAGGAAAAGCAATTAATGAACAGATTATACATCGACCTCAGGGAACTACTCCCCTCTCTCCATCACACTGAACCCTGTAGGTGGCCCTTCACCTTGGTTGAACATGTAGCTGGGCTGTCATTTATCTGGGGAGTGGCTTGGTTTCTGTTTGTTTGTTTGTTTGGTTTTTTTCACACAGGCCTCGCAGGTGTCCAAGGCAGGGTTAACTCTCCTAATGCTTCCCCAGGACCAATCCTTAGCACACCTAGAATGTGCTAGGGACTGGGTATTTATTGCCTGGGGATGCTGAGGAGTTACCATGAGATTCTGAGGTATGCAGAAGACAGCAGAGTGTAAAACTATTGTTACTACCCTGAGAATCTTAGGAACGGAGGAGGGAATGTAATGGCAGGGAAACTTCTTGGGATGCCACGCAGTTGGGATGGGATTCCAGGATGGGATTCCAGGAAGGGAGGAACAAGACCACTTCCGGTAGAGCCCCAGCCCTCCCTGAGCGAAGGTTCTGAAGAAAAACACCTTTGGATTTGCATAAGAAGGTTTGCAACATAAGGGGCCTAAGTTTGCACATAAATAAGTTACATTCTAGAGCCAATAATTTGGTCTGCATTCTAGTTGGTACCCGTTTCCAGAATTTAATCATCATTGAGACCACATTCTACAGAACCCTGTGTTCAGACCAGTTTGAGAATAGCAGCAACACAGCCATCCTGCTCAAATTCTCAGTAAATCACAGGGCACTAAAGGGCTGAGACCTGGCCCCAAGAGGGGACCTTCAACCTCCCTCACAATGTCTCTGGGTTCCCGAAGGCCCCTGGAGCAGGTCCCACTGTCTAAGTCCTACCTCCTTCTCCTCCCTTAACAGCTGCTGGGCTTCCTGAAACATTTTCTCCTTGGCCTCTGTCTCAGCAGCTACATTTCTGTTCTGTTCTTCATAAGCCATGGTGACAACAGCCAGGGTTAGGTTAAGCAGGTAGAAGGAGCCCAGGAAGATGACCACCACAAAGAAGAAGACAAAGTAGATCCCAGAGGTCCGCAGGATCTGCAAGGGGCAGAACACAGCGTATATCTGTTGCACCTTCCATAATTCAACAGAATGATACAGTGGCAGATGCTCAGATCTCCAGCAGGAGGGTCTAACCATAGCCCAGGGCAACTACCTATGAGGCGAACACAGAATCGCAAACGTACTTAAAATATGAGGTATTTTGGAATGTTTTATAACTCGACCACATGGTTCCTTCTTTAAGATTTATTAATCTTTGTGTGTACGTCTGAGATGGTGTGTGCTGTGTGTGCATAGCCAGGAAAAAAAAAGATGTCAGGTCCCCTAGGGCTGGAGTGATAGGCAGTTATGAGCTGTACGATGGGCTGCTAGAAATTTCACCCGGAAGGATCGAGTGCTCTTAACGGCTGAGCCACCTCTCCAGCCCCAACTGCACTGTCAAGAGTGTAAGTGACAAATGAGTGCTACACCACCTTGCGAAAGAAATCCGTGTGTGATCTCAAAACCTGCAAGTGCAAGTGACCCCTGTGTGGCCCACGATAATTCCTCTTGGTCCACTGTGATCAGGAAAGCCAAAAGGCAAGACATACACCGCTTCTGGCCTCCTGGTGACACAGCAACTCCTAGTGTCCTCTCTTGCAGTGGAACTACCGAGCATTCACAGGGAGGCCAATCTCCATGAGTTGACCGTCCATAACTCTCTCAGTGATGTTTTCGAGCTTTCAAAATAGAAAAGGCAGGAGAGAGAGAGAGAGAGAGAGAGAGAGAGAGAGAGAGAGAGAGAGAGACAGAGACAGAGAGAGAGACAGAGAGAGACAGAGAGAGACAGAGACACAGAGAGAGACAGAGACACAGAGACAGAGAGAGGAGAGGGAGACAGACACTGAGAGGGATGTGGGGGGGAGACAGACAGAGAGAAACAGAGACAGAGAGAGACAGAGACAGAGACAGAGTTAGAGAGACAGAGACAGAGAGAGACAGAAAGAGAGACAGAGAGGGGGAAGAGAGAGACAGAGAGACAGAGACAGACAGTGAGAGGGAAGACAGAGAGAGACAGAGAGACAGAGGCAGAGAAAGACAGAAAGAGAGACAGAGAGGGGGGAAGAGAGAGAGACAGAGACAGAGAGAGACAGAGAGGCGGGAAGAGAGAGACAGAGAGACAGAGACAGACAGTGAGAGGGAAGACAGAGAGAGAGAGAGAGAGAGAGAGAGAGAGAGAGAGAGAGAGAGAGAGAGAGAGAACCTTAAGGGTAGAAATGCATGAAGAAAAAGATTTGTTTGTGCTCTGATTTCCAGCATGGTGTTTCATTGTCTTAGATTTTCTGACACAGTTTCTGAAGCACGATTCAGTTGTAGAGACAATTCAGACGATGACAAAGGAGGAGCTTATGGGTGGGTTTAAGTAAGCAATACACGGGTTGGTAAGACAGAGGGGAGTTAGAACATAAATAGGAACCTGTCGGTAAAGCCTCTCCCAGGAGTCTTGAGTCATAACCCGGAACATGGCGAGAAAGGACCAGCCAAAGTTGTCAAACTTTGTATAATTATTGTCTGGGTTCAATGTGGTTTTATCGCACGTAGAACCATTGGGACAGGGTCTAGATGTTAGAGACAAAGGAATCGAGAAAAGATTAGATTGCCTGCCCCCAGCCCAAATCCCTAAGAAAACAGAGGATGGCTATCCCCCCACACCTCCCTTTGCCTGCTGAGTTTCCCTGACGTCCCCTCAAGGATTCTCATTGACTCTCCCAAGGGATTAATGATGAAATCATATTAGCTAGGTGTTCACTGAAAGATTAAATGCAGAGCCAAGGCACTATAGCAATATAAAAACCCACGTCCCAGGAGCTGTGGGAACCAGCACAAGATGGGACCTGTCAACATCCCAGCATGGAAACCCTCAAGAGGTCCCGCCTTCTCCATGAGGAAAGATTGACAGTTAGTGGTTGCTGGGGAAGGGGCACAGCCACTGGTAAGCTCCAGTAGATAACCTCCCAGCTATGTTCCTGAAACCCTAATTAAACTCAGTGGGACACACACACACACACACACACACACACACACACACACCATATATACACACACCACATACATACACCCCACATACACCTACCACATACATACCACACCACATACACACACACCACACATACACACACCACACACATACACACCATACACATATACACCACATACATATATTCACACCACATATTACATACACCACATATACACACACCACACACACATACACACACATGCACACACATACACACATACATAATACACACACCACACACATACACATACACACACACCACATATACATACTCCACACACATGCACACACACCACATCACACACATACACCATACCACATACACACATACACACCACATACACACACACGCCACACACACACAACACACAAACATACACACACAGCACACACACACCACATCTCACACACACACACCACAAAGGACGGAGGGGGACATATTGAAAAGAAGACATATTTCAGAGGGAGAAGGAGCAGAGAGAGGGAGGGCAATGGGAAACCCCTAAAATTCATTATATACTGCATGACACTGACAAAGAAAGAAAAGAGAAATTGAAAAACAAAAATGAAATTAGAGGGGTTGGGGATTTAGCTCAGTGGTAGAGCACTTGCCTAGCAAGCGCAAGGCCCTGGGTTCGGTCCCCAGCTCCGAAAAAAAGGGGGAAAAAATGAAATTAGAGAACAGAAAAAGAATGAACTTTGAGACAATGGTGATTTGCATAATTTAAAGTAAGAATTTTGTAGCCTGAAAAATATACATGATAGTTATTAGGTCTCCCTCCTTGGTCCTGCCTACTTGGGTACAGTTAATGATTAGCTTTCTAAGCTTCTAGTTTTCCATGGAGAGAGAAACACACATTCATTTATTCATTCATCCACCTGTATCTTTCATAATAAATACTTGGGAGAATGTCTTACCAATCTGTAGCTTCCCCTCGAGAATATTGCCTGCTTTCTTATGGATTAATATAGCTTATTCTGTGCTCAAACAAGGAGGCTTTCCTTTCGGGGTCTTATAGTACTATTATTTATTAACTACTCACCTTTGAAAGAGTCAAAGATCAATTCCACAAATTTCAAATATCACTGAATTTTCTACATATTTATTGTGAGCTACCAATTCCACCTAACTGGAAGGAAACCTGCCAACCACACTTGGAGACCGTTTGTTGTTGTTTGGGGTGGGGGTGTGTCTTGAGACAGGGTTTCTCTGCACAGCGCTGGCTGTCCTGGAACTTGGTCTGTAGACCAGGCTGGCCTCAAACTCAGAGATCCACCTGCCTCTGCCTGGCATGTGGCACCACTGCCCAGCTGTGAAATAATTTTCATTTAAATAACACAAATCTAAGCTTGTGTAAGCCAGACATGGATGCATAGTCCCACATAGTCCCACATATAGTCCCACATAGTCCCACATAGTCCCACAGATAGTCCCACATAGTCCCGGCTATTTGGGAGGCTGAGGCAGGAGGATCATAAGTTTGAGGGGAATTAAATGAGTCTTTGACTTTAAAAACAAAAGTTGGGAGCCTGAGGTAGAATTAACATTACTGACTGCTCCTCTAGAGACCCAAGCTTCCATTTCCAGCACCCACGTGGCAGCACACAGCCACCTGGAACTCCATTCCCAGATGATCTGGCGCCCTCTTCTGGCCTCTACAGGCATTGCATGTACATGGTGCCCACACATAGAAATGAGTAAAATTTTTAAAAATGATAATGGAAAACTAAAGTAGATGAATAAACTGGCTCTGACACAGGAAACTCATCACTGAAGACTCCCACTGCTACTAGTTAATATGTGAAGACTATGTGCTCATATCCCAAAAGCTCGCGGAGTGGTTGACTTGGGAAGGACACGGCCCAGACCTCTTACCTGCTGCCGAGCCAGGTGCCACACATTATGAATTCTTCGCTATCTTTTTCCTTTTCAAAGCAATCCTCTAAGAGAAGAAAGCCACAGAGAAGGAGAATGCTAACATGAAGAACACTAGCAAATAGTAAGTCAGACTGCTTTTCAAGCAGATGGATTTTAATTCTCTGGAATGGTCAACACGGGCACCTAGCAAGGGATAGAGCCTTAGAGAGAGAAGAGGAAGGAAGGAAAGAGGGGCAGAGAGATGGGAGGATGGGCCGTCACTGTCATCACCTTCCCCTTCACCCACAGGTGGAACGAAGGCCAGCACTGGGCTGAACCAGACTCAGCTATGACCGGTGTGAGCAGACTATAGCAACACGAGGTTCAGGACTCACTAAACGGGTAAATCGGAGCTCTCGGCAATGGAGGTGGGCACAGAAGAAATGCTGGCATTACAAAATAAATAAATACTTGAGAGGAAGGAAGGGTCTTAGAAATTTCTGGTTCCCTCTGGACAAATCCAGGTATTTCTGAACTCACTCTGAGAAGCATGGCAGTGAGCTGAGGTCTGAATGGCAGAAAAGGCAGCAGCTGCTGCTCTGTGGACTTTGCTTCCAGATTTCCCTTTTCCAGAGAAACTGGAAGAGTGAGGTGATTCTCTGTGCAGCGTGTGTGTGTGTGTGTGTGTGTGTGTGTGTGTGTGTGTGTGTGTGAAAGAATGAGGGTGTGTGTGTATAAGAAAGAGATGGGGGAGGGAAAAATGAGTGTGTGTGTGAAAGAATGAAGGTGTGTGTGTGTGAAAGAATGAGATGTGTGTGTGGGAAAGAATGAGTGTGTGTGTGAAAGAATGAGGGTGTGTGTGTGAAAGAATGAGTGTGTGTGTGTGTGTGAAAGAATGAGAGAGTGTGTGTGTGTGAAAGAATGAGGTGTGTGTGTGTGTGTGAAAGAATGAGAGAGTGTGTGTGTGTGAAAGAATGAGGGTGTGTGTGTGTGTGTGTGTGTGTGTGTGAAAGAATGAGAGTGTGTGTGTGTGTGTGAAAGAATGAGGGTGTGTGTGTGTGTGTGTGTGTGTGTGAATGAGAGTGTGTGTGTGTGTGTGTGTGTGTGAGTGTGTGTGTGTGTGTGTGAAAGAATGAGGGTGTGTGTGTGTGTGAAAGAATGAGGGTGTGTGTGTGTGTGAAAGAATGAGGGTGTGTGTGTATGTGTGTGTGTGTGAAAGAATGAGGGTGTATGTGTGTAAAAGAATGGGTGTGTGTGTTAAGTACTGAGGGTATGTGTATGTGTGTGTGAAAGAATGAGGGTGTGTGTGTGTGTGTGTGTGTGTGTGTGTGTGTGTGTGTGTGTGGTGTGTCTCAGGGTGGACAGTCTGGCCTTGCTCCTAAGCACAGACTAATCAGACCATAGGAGTGGGGAGTTGATGGGAGTCAACCGTGCACAAAAACAAAGGGTAAACAGCGGGGACTTACTGTTGGATGCAGGGTCGGGGCCACAGTTGTGCTTAATACACTTCTGGTTCAGAATTCCCATGAACAGCTGCTGACCGACCAGGGCAAAGATGCTGAGGCAGAAGAGAGTGAGGACCATCACATCTACCAGCTTCTTCACCGAGCGCAGCAGGGCGCCTACGATGACCTTCAGACCTGAGGGCAAGAGACATGTGGGGGACACACCCCTCAGTCCCCCGACCAGACATAGGCAATGGCCAAGAAGGGCTCGGCAAAGGCCTGAGGGCTGTTGGCTGCAGGCTGGACACTGAGAGGTGACCTGCTTATGGTTCTAAAGCCCTGAGTTCCTAGCCTTAGATACCATACCAAAGCACTGAGCCCTAGGTCTTCCCCCCTGCTCTTTGGCTGCCTCGGGGCTGCTTTGAGGAGCTGTGAGGAAACTTGGGGGTGGGAGACCATGTCAGACAGATACAGGAGACTCTCTTGGGGTTGGCTGTGAAGGCACCTCCACGGCTGGGGGTCACAGGAAGCCCACACCGGAGAATGACACAGATGTGTAGTTAACATTTAGTAATTACTGACAACTGTCAAGGCACAGGAAGGGTTGTGAGGCTTCCGTGCAGAAGCAGAGGCGCATGCTAGGGCGAGGAGGGTAAATCTAAATAGTGGAAATGTGTAGGTTGATGCAGGTGAATGCAAACACGTTAGGTCAAATAAGGTGGGGACAAAGCTTTTGTAAGGGGGGAGAGAAAGAAAAGAGAGGAAGAATCAAGATGGAGACAGGGAAGGATGACCCAGATTCAGGTGGTCTTGAATTGCCAAGGTAGCTGGGATGGATTTCTGTAGGCAAATTTATCTTAAGTAGGTGGTGGTTTATATCCTTATCAATTGGTTGTGAGTTTATTGTGTGGATGGACTGTGGATTGAGAATTTAACGTATAAGTCTGATTGTTGGGTTGTGGTTTGTTGAGTCTTGATTTCACTGGGTTGTTGGGAGTGTGGGCAGAGACCATGGTAGGGAGCCTCAATAGGCCAGCCCATGCTGGACTTCGAGAGCCCTGATTACCAGATAGCTGGTACCAGAGAGATGGCGGCTAGCAGAAAGCCGCCGGGAGAGACACTAATTAGAGATAAATTATGGATAGTCCAATGGCCTGCTGGAGCCAGAAGGAGTGAGGGAGCGAGACCGCCAGGGTACAGGCGGGAACCGTTCCGACGGATTTTTATTTTTACCGCAACAGACATGTCCCAGAGGAGTGGCTTAGACCGTCAGTGACGTTAAGGCTCTCTCCTTCCCTTTTACCAATTCACTGGAGAAATATCAGTAAGCACGAGCTACATCCACGGCAAAGATACCAAGGACACAAAGGAGATTGATTATCCTGAGACGCACTGGCAAATGTCTCAGGCTGGGTCTTCAAGCAAAGGCTAGGCAAAGCCCTGATTCATAGCATTTAGAGGTTCCCTTCCTCACCGAGCTGTCTGGTACGGACCCTAATTTCCCCTTCGCCCTGAAGACCTCAAGCTATAAACACACTGCCCCTGGACAGTCTGGGATTCCTACGGAAGCACTGAAGGCCCCCCCAACAGCCAAAACAATGGGTCCTGCGTGGAGGAGCAGTGATGTCGGAATCACCACACTTGATCTCAAACTACACGACAGAGCCATAGTAATGAGGCAGCCAGAGGACTCATGGTCACCAACAAGGCAGAACGCAGGTTCGGGAAATAATGCCACCCCAGTATAGTCACCTCACTTTGACAATGTGTCAGAGACAAACATCAGATAAGGAATATCTAACTCTTCAACACACGATGCTGGGAAAACTGGAGGTCCACAAACAGGATGTCAAAACTCAGTTTGTACTTCTGCACAAAATTCTACTCAAGGTGGATTAGAGACCTTCCTGTAAGACCTGAACCTGTGAATCTGTCAGAGAAAAGTTGAGGAAAATCATTCTCAGTGCATATGTAGGCGGTGAAAAGATGCAGAGGGCTCGGAAGACTGGTCCAGGGACAAGAGCACAGGACAGGGGCAGGCAGGCAGGGAGGCAGCTGACAGAACAGGACAGACCTCTGCCAGTGCAGCTGACAGAACAGGACAGACCTCTGCCAGTGCAGCTGACAGAACAGGACAGACCTCTGCCAGTGCAGCTGACAGAGGAAGGAGGGGGGGGTGGAGAAGCTAAGAAGAACTCAAAAAGTTAAGCACTCATAAAATCAACTAAGTGGGCGAATGAATTCAATAAAAATAAATATTTAATCATTCATTTAGTCATTTATTGTTTATGTGAGACAGTGTTTCTCTGTGTAGAAACCACTGTCCTAAAATAAGAAACATTTAAAATAAGTTCATATGTATTTTAATTTTTCACACCATACTTTAAAAAACAATGCTGTCATAGAATGATTTGATACACTCTTAACCAGAAGACATGGAAAAATTTCAGATCATCGAGCCCTTTTTCTCAAATCGAACTTTTCTTTAAATCACTTTTCCTTAGTAGGTCAGTGTGAGAAGTGCACTTGGTGACCGGCCATGTCTGAATTCTGGTTGTGTTAATGGCCCAGGGGATTAAAAAACTCCCAGTGCCTCAAATGCAGCCTCAGAGGAGTAATGCATGCTGAATTCTTTTGGATGGGACTGGTTCCTGTTATTTCAAAAAGAATAATAAACGCCTGGTCTGTGTATGAAAAAAAAAAATGCTCAGAACCTTTAGCCGTAAGGGAAATGCAAGTTGAAAGTTCACTGAAAGAAAAACACATTTTTTGAGGGGACATGAGTGCGTCAGTGCAGGAGTCACTGCTTGGAGGTTTGCTTCTGGATACCCCTATAGAGGGCTGGAGGAAGGGGAGGGAGGGGAGAGGAGGGATGGTGTGAGGGAGGGAGGGAGACAGAGGGGGAATAAAGGAGGGAGGAAGAGAGAGGAATGGTGTAAGGGAGGGGGAGGGAGGGAAGGAGATGGTGTGAGGGGGGAGGGATGATGTGAGGGAGGGGGAGGGATGGCTTGAGGGAGAGGGAGGGATGGTGTGAGTGGGATGGTGTGAGGGAGGTGGAAGGATGGTGTAGGGAGGGGGAGGGAGGGAGAGAAGAAATGGGAAAGGAGAAGGAGGACCAAAGGTTGAAAATGGAAGGAGGGAAGAGAGGGAAAGAGTCAAGAGGGGGACTACTAAGGCCACCTGTGGAGGGAGAAGGAACCCTTGTATGTTGTTGGTAGGAATATAAACGAGGTGCAGACACGATGGAAATCAATATGGAGGATCCTCAAACACAAACACAGAGCCACCATACAATCTTGCCACACCACTCCTAGGTGTAGGCATATCTGAGGTCAACGTACATTCGAGATATCTGACACCCATATTTAAGGCAGGGTCATCCACGGTAGCAAAACCAGATAGCTGGCTGTCAACTGCCCAACAGGGATACTTGGAACCAAACCCAGTTCTTCTGGGAAAGCAGTAAGAGCTCCTGACTATGGAGCCATCTCTCTCTCACTCCCCGCCACACACACATCCTGAGCTCTGCCTGGTTCGGAAATGTTTTAATGCCAGAGAGCATTTTACCTAAGAGCCAGGCTTACCTGAGATAACTGAAATCGCCTTCAGAGCTCTGAACACTCGGAAGGTACGAAGAGCCGAAAGATTGACTTGGCTGCCCGGAAAACAAGTTGCGATCCTAGAAGACAAAACACAGGGAGAGCCCAGGGCTGCTCAGTGTGGCAACACTGCACGTCTCCACAGAGGCCAGAGATCGGCAGCAGCTGTCTTCCTTGGTCACTGTGCACTTTACTTTTATTTTGAGACAGGGTCTCTCACTGAACCCAGGGCTTACCAAGTGGGCTGAGCTAGCTGGTGGGCAAGCATGGTATCCTTCTGTCTCTGCCTCACTGGAGCTGGCATTACAAGCACAAGCCATCACAAACAGCTGCTTTTATGTGGGCGCTGGGATCCGTCGCAGGAGCCTTGTATGTGCACAGCAAGTACTTTACCAACTGAGCCCTTCCCCCACCCCACCCCCACCCCACCCCCCACCCCTGCTCTGGAGCCTATGCTCCTAATCTCTGAGTCAGGACATCTTCAACAGCCAGGGTATGCAAGCCATGGTCTTCAAACGTAAAACTCGGAGCTGAATGCCGAATAGCACCCCTAGCGCCATCTGTGACTGAAATGAGTAAAACTCAGGCTAAGTGCTAACCACAATGGCTGGCACAAACACCTCCAACAGATAGATGCACTACTGTCACGCTGGCGTGATTTATTGTATTTACTTCATCACTCAGGTGTCAAAACTGTTTGTTTTCCTTAAGAAAGAATCTTAATACTCATCCTATGTCTTCTACAACTAATTCAAAATGGACCCTTGAGGTTGGGGATGTGGCTCAGCCGGTAAAGGTACTAGCTATCCAGGCCTGACAACCTGAGTCCAATGCCCAGAACCCACATAAAAAGCCGGGCATAGCAGCACACATCTGTAATCCCAGAATTCCTATGGCCCTACAGGAAGCAGAGACAGGAGGAACACTGGGAAGTTCACAGACCGGCTGGCCTGGAATATGTGGTACAACAGAAGCAAGAGCCATCCTGTCTCAACAAGACAGATGGTGAGAGCAGACTCCCGGAAGTTGTTTTCTGACCTCCACATGTATCCTGTAGTATGAAAAGTTGGGTGGGGTGGGAGGTCTGGGAAGGAAGCTCAGCCGTTAAAGTGCTTTCCCTGCAAAATTGGGATCCAGTGTCTGGATCCCCAGAACTCATGTAAGTGTTGGGTGGGCGTGGTCAGAAGGCAGAGGCAGGCAATCCCTAGAGCATGCAGAGCAGCCACATCCGTGAGCTCTGGGTTTGATTGAGAGGCCTGCCTGAGTAATAAGATGGGAGAGCAGGTGGATGTTCCTGACGTCAATCTCTGGCTTCCACAAGCACACACACGTCTATGCATACAAAAGACATGTCTCAAAAAAACAACACCACAAACAAACAAAAAGCATACACCCATTCTCTCACTTAAAACCCTTCCCAGCTTCCCGGCTCCCACCCTCCACAGAAAGACTGAACGAACTCCTTGGCTTGGTTTTTAAGACCTGTGATTGTTCCCACCTTACCAATAAGACTCTGCCATCATCCCTCAAACACACACACACACACACACACACACACACACACACACACACACACACACACACACACACACACTGGACTTTAACACAAAGGCCCCCAAGTGGGAAATCACCACCACAATTCACGCAACATTAAACTTAAAAGCCCAAACTAATAAACTTCTGGACCGAAACTCTTTGTGATTTCATAGCAGCCAAAGATACTTCCCAGAGTCCTTGGTTCTCCCTACTTGCTCTGACCCCAGTACTGCAGCCCCTGCCCTGGTAACCTGCCAACCACATTGTAACTAATGTTAATCCCGCCAAGCACATTGTAACTAACATTAATCCTCTCTTTCCTCCTGAGCTGTGAGCCTCCTGAGGCTCTTTTGTTACTTTGTGTTTTATTTTTACAACCCTGTGCTTACAGAGCTTGGCACAAGTGAATGGGGGAAAATGCCTCCGACCAGGGACTTCCTGGTGTTGCTCTGAAGCAACCATTTCTACGCTGAGAGATCCATACAACTCCAGGCCATGCTGCTCTTGTAGATCCACCCAGAGCCCCAAAGGAAGTGAAGGGATGCCTCTACCACCCCAAGTACCTCTCACAAAAATCTTTAACAGTCTTACGCTGTTCCAATGACAATGAAGTCCAGCCAGTTCCATGGATCTCGGAGGAAGGAAAACTCATCCACAATGAAGCCTCTTGCCAATATTTTAATCACAGCTTCTAAAATATAAATCCCAATGAAGACGTATCTACAAAGCAAATCATTCACAAAAAGAATGAATATGATAAATGACGGGGAAAGAGAGGAGCCACCTAGGGATGGGCCTTGGAGGTGGGTATTGGCCTAAGCATGCATGAGGTCCAGAGTTCGAATCCCAGTGCCACATGAACCAGGCTTGGTAGTGCATGCCTGTAGTCAAGTGCTGGTGAGAAGGCTACAAACAGGAGTGTCAGAGAGGCTGGGAAGACGGAATACAAACAGAGAGGGTGAGAGGGGCTGGGGAGATGGCTCAGTGGCTAAGGGAACTGCTCGTTCTTCCAGAGGTCCTGAGTTCAGTTCCCAGAAGCCACACGGAGTCTGACAGCTGTCTGTAACTCTAATTTTGAGGATCCAGTGCCCTCTTCTGATATCCATGTGGTGTACGGACACACATGCAAGCAAAACTGTACACCTGAAATATGTAAATGAAAATAAAATAAATAAATACTCTAAGTATAGAAAAATAAAGTTGAAAGTAAAAGACAGAGCGTGATGTACCACACAAAGGCTGGTAATAAAATTGAAACGCCAATTCCCAGTGTAAAGAAATATTTTTTTTTAAAAATTTTCATTTCACTTAATCTTACTATGTGAGCAAGACTGACCTTGAACTCATAATCTTTCTGCCTCTGCTTCCAAAGTTCTGGGACTCATATAAAGAACTATTTTTGAAGATTACCTTTACCTAGGCGTGTGTGTGCGTGTACACATGTGGGCACTGCACACACATGCAGGTTACTCAGAGACCAGGGGAGGCTGTCAGATTCCCCGAGAGTTGGACCTATATGCAGTTGTGATCTATCCGATGTGGGTGCTGGGACCTGAACCAGGTTCATTTCAAAAGCAGCAAGTGACCTTCTGTCTGCTGAGCCTTCTTCCCAGCCACCATGAAATATGTGTAATTTTTAAATGCATTTTTTTAGATCGAGTCTCACTAAGCAGTCCAGGCTTCCCTCAAGTTTCTGACCATCCTGCTCCATCTCCTGACTGCCAGGAAGAATTTCAGGCTTCTGTCACTAGGCCTGGCTAAGAAGATAAACATTTGACCACAGAAATTTTTGAATGTAAAATGTGATTTGATTGGTTCCTAATGCTTACGGTGGCAGAATAAACTGATACAAACTTTTCAGAAAATATTTGGTATATGAATATGTGCTTAAAATATAAAATGTAGATATATTAACTATATGAGCAAGATACAAATATAAAATATGAACACATACTTAAAAGCGTTGTGACACATATTTGATCCAGGAAAGCCATTTCTAACCATCTATCCTGAGGGGAAAAAAATAACAATCTAAAAGTAACTTTATATAAAAAGATGGCTGTGAAGATGCTAACACTAAAATGCTAGAGGCTTTGCGTAATTACGGTTTACCATGTAAACTGTCATATATCAAAATAGATCCTTGTAAAGCTTTGTGAACACAAAGAATTTAAAATCCAGACACAAGAAATGTATGTGGTTGGAGGGCAGGCATAGGATCTAAACACATTCACTTATGAAGTTACCAAAGAATAAATCAGGACAAGTTTGTGTGTGCCGTTTACCACAAATACTTTAAATTCTTCCAAAGACTTTTTTTTTTCCTATCTACAAAAATAAAATCCGCTCTCCCAGCATTTATGTTGGGGAAGTGAGATCCACTCCTACACCCCCACACCCCCACCCCTGCTCATCTCCAACTTAAGACACTTGTTCTTTAAAGCATACTTTTGGGGGTTGCGGGGGGGGGTGTGTTTGGGGATTTTTTTGGTTTTGTGGTTTTGATTTTGGAGAAGGGTTTTACTGTAGCCCAGGCTGGCCTGAAGTTCAATTATCTATCCGAAGATGTCCTTGAACCTTCTGATCCTCCAGCCTTACCTCCCGAGTGCTGAGACCACAGTGTGAACCTCTGTGCTGCTTCTGCAGTGCTGAAGACAGAACCAAGGGTTTCAAGCAAGCATTCTACCAAGGGAGCCGCATCCCGAGCCCCTCGGCAAGACTTCAGGGTTTGTGGACACAGGGACGATACTCACTCGGGAATGTCGTTGTCGAAACTTCTCTCCATAGAATTCGCCATGAACATACAGTTGATGATCACCGTGCAGATGATGAACATGCTAAAGACTGTGCCAGGACCCGTTAAGGCGAGACACCGCAGGAGGCGACAGACTGCCATTGTGGTGGGGATCTCTGAGCTTGCGCACAAACACATCTGTTCTCTGTGAGAGCTGCCTCTGGACCTCTAAAGAAGGCTTGGAGGTAGATTTAACCCGCCCTGGGTCCCTGGGTCGGGGATGTTTGTAGCTCAGTTGGAAGAGCATTTACCCAGCATGCACAGCGGGTCCTCAGCACTGCAGGAACCAGGCATGGCAGCTCATACCTCAGCACCATGAACAGCAATAGTTCTACATCCTCCTTGGGTCACAGAGAGTCTGAGGACAGCCTGGACTTTTGAGACCCAGGTGCCGTGTGATCTAGGGACTCCCCACAGAGTCAGACTCAGGCAGACTTAGCTGAAACTGCAGCCGTAACTGGTTTATCCTCATCCCATCCCTTGCGGCGGCCGTGGCAGCATGAGAGGGCGAAGCCCAGAACTTGATGCACGCTAAGCAGGCGCACCACCTGCTGGGCCCTTCCTCTTTGCCTTCCTGCTTCCTTTCCTCCTTCTCCAGAGAGTTCTTCTCTACTGTACCCCTGAAATAAGAGTTCCTACCACAGACCCTGTTTCCAGGAACTAGGTGTACGGTTAGTTCCACATTGGCTTCCCTCTCAGGTCTAAAATGGCCTAACCTCTTCTGTGCTCACTTAGACTCAAATGCCTGGGCATGTCTCCTGAAGCTGATGCTCCTGGGCCACAGCTGCTCACACACTCACATGCTCGTGCACACACATGTACACACACACACACATGTGCACACACTCACAACACACACATGCACACACACATGTACACACACAGATGTGCACACACTCACAACACACACACACACTCACAACACACACACTCACATGCTCATGCACACACATGTACACACACACATGTGCACACACTCACAACACACACACACACACACACACACACACACACACACAGGAGCACTTTGAGAACAAAGACTATTTGCTTCCACTGAAAATGGAGCTGGTCAAGGGCTGGCCTAGCATACTGAAGCCCCATGTTCAACCCCCGGCACTGCATAAACGGTGCGTGGCGGCATGTTCCTATAATCCCAGAACTTGGGAGGTGGAGGTGGGAAGATCAAACTTTGAGGTTATCTTCTGCTACATGGGGCTTTCAAGGATAGCCTGAGCTACAAGACCCTGACTCAAACTAACAGTAATAGTAGCAACAGAGCACACACGGACCCCTGGGGATCACACTAGTTTCCCGGCCTGGACTTGGAGAAAGGATATGAATGGACAGAGATACGAATCATTAAGCTTCTGAGGGGATTAAAAGGCCCCAGAATGAACAAGGCCCTCTTGGCGCTGAAGCGATAAATTGTTCTCTTCTTGTTCAACACCATGAATGTCTGTGAAGAAAAATCACAACGTGAAAATATTAACACACCGGCTAGACAGCATTCTTCCAAGACCCATTAGAAAAAGTTCTAGGGAAACCACATCCAGAGCCCTAATAACAGCAGTCTCTGGTGGCAGAATTATTGACCCTGAGACTCTGGAGGCCAGCTGCTCCCATCGGCCTCAAGATGAGCATTGTGCTGTGGGCCGTTTACATCACAGGACACACTGGAGAGCACAGCCTTGAAGCCCTAGAAGCCAGGGTATGGTATCATATCTGGGCAAGGAAATCTTTGGTGCTGACATTCACAGTACGTATGTATAGAGTCAGGACTAGGAGGAGAATACACAGAAACTGAGCTTAAACAGCCGCATGCACGTAGCCAGCCTCTTAAAAGGCTACCATTCTGAAAGAAATGTTTGCAATTTGTCTTAAGCTACAAAGAGACTCTATGGGTATGCAGCAGGTGTGAGCAGCTCTAATGAAATAACCAATCTGCTTCTAACCTTTAAACTACTTCAGGGGCTGGCGAGAGGGCTTAACAGGTGAAGGTGCTTGCCACCAAATCTGGAGAACCGAGTTCAACCCGGAGGACCCATATGATGGTAGGAGGGAAATGATTCTGGGCAATTTGTCCTATGACCGTCACACATGTGCTAAGACATCATACAACACACACACACACACACACACACACACACACACACACAGAAAAATTAATTAATTGATTAAATAAACAAATGCAGACTGTTCCAAGGAAAAAGTCACCAGGTGTGACTCAGTGAGATGTATAATGTTGATGGTTTTTGTGCATCTCTGTGAAAGGACTGTCTGGATTGTGTTAATTAAGGTGGGAAGACCCAAAATGTGGGCAGCCTCACCCCACAGTCTGGAGTCCCAACTGAGTAAAAGGAAGTGAGCTGAGCACCAGCGTTCATCTCCTTCTGCTTCCTGACTGCAGGAGCCGTGTGACCTGCCACCATGCACTCCAGCTGCCTCCTGCTCCTGACCTCACAGACTATAGCCCTCAAGGCGTAAGTCAAAATTAATACTTCCTCCATTACGTCGCTTCATGTCAGGGGTTTGTCCCAACTACAGAGAGAGTAACTAACACACAAAGACCTCCTCTCAGCCCCCAACACACACAGGGCAGATCTACCTGTGGTCATTGCCTGAGGAAGGAGGTGGGCACTGCCCCTGTGCATGGAGGTTTAGCCATCTGTCAGGGATGGGGCCTCTACTGGCCCTTAGAAGCAGGTCTACAGATGCTGGACACAGGGCAGTTCTGCCAGATGACGAGTCCCCCCTCTACAGAGCCCAGTGGGCTACCTTAGTTTCCCTTCTGTCGCTCGGACGAAGCTCATTATCAGAAGCTTCTTGTGGGTAAAGGATTTGCTCAGCTCACACATCCCGGTCACAGTCCATCATGACAGGAAGTCAGGGCAGGAACCTGGAGGCAGGAACTGAAGGGAAGGTATGGAGGAGCACTGCTTGCTGGCTTGTTCCCCACGGCTTGCCCAGTTTGCTTCCTTAGACACCACAGGACCACTTACCCAAGAGTGGTACCTCTCACAGTGGGCTGGGCCCTCCCACACCAGTCACTAATCAGGAAAGTGACCCCACAGACTTGTCCACGGGCCAATCTCACGAAGGCATTTTCTCAAACCAACCAGCCTATGCACTGTGCTCTGTTCTTCCTCCTGACACGTGTCCCTGAGCAGCTCTGGACAGCAGCTTGTCACTCACTAGCTTCTGCCATCCACCCCAAACTCTCCCTTTGACAGCTGATCTGCTCTCCTTGCTGCTCTGAGGATGACAGATCACAGAGTGAGGGCCATTCTGGTACCCCATTCTGCTGCTCCTTTGGTGTGAGGGGAAATCCCACTTAACCTCGTGGTCTAGCATGTTCTCAGGTTAGAGGGCAAAGCTAGAAGAGTAGTGTAGCATAGGCTCTACACCAGAGCATTCTAGCCACCTCCTTCCCATCAGGGAGTTGCTGGACACACTGACCTGGAAGCCATCTGTCTGCAAGGGAAAGTAGGGCCACAGTGTCTGTCAGTCTTACGGCCATGGGGCTCCTTCAGTGCTGGGAGTCTATGAGCCCAAGACTTGTTAAAAGGGCTCTGTGCCCTTCCTTTGAGTAAACAGACCATTTCAGGACTGAGAATGACCTTCTCTTTGAGGACAGCCACCCCCGATGCCACAGAGAGGATGGCCACCCCTGATGACAAGGGGAAGACAATCACGGCCAATGACAGGGAGGTACAGTACAGCTCTGCCCCTGTGTACTCTGGCTCTTCTGGAGATTCCTCTCATTGCTTTAAATATTTCAGCTAATGGTGCATTTAACAACACTTGCCAGGGCTTTAATAACTAGAAGGATAAGGACCAGCTCCTCCTACCTGCTCTCGGACTCATCTCCACCTCTCTCCTCTGTAGGAGCCTCTAAAGGAGGGGGACGCTAAGTTGCCAAGAGCTAAAGAACTCTTGAGATTCGTTTCCAGTTGTCTGACCTTATAAACCTTCCATTCTTCATCTGTAGGGTAGAGCACTCTCTCATCACTGTCGAACACACATACCACATGAGACCATAGGTGTGCAGGGCTCAAAACATACCTTCCAGATCAAAGGACAAGCCCAGACTAGGAAGGAAGGAAGGGGCCCTAAAACCAGAACCTGCCCTCCAGGAGTCTGAAGCTCACAAGCTATTGCCTGTCCTGCCGGCTTCCTACCCAGCTCCAGGACAAAGAGAATTCTCCTGACTAACTCTCCTCTGACAACCATGTCTCCAAGAGATGCCTGGGAGTCTGGGGCACAATGAAAGAAGAAACAAAGAAGTGGGGTGTCTTTTTTTCTCCTTCTTCTCTCTGTCCCTTCCACATATATTCCCAATTTCCTCTAAATGGCCCATCCCCATTTGGTCTGGCAACTCTAGTGTCCCACTTCCAGACCATGCACCCAGGAAACGACTCTTAAGAGGTCACAGGTGTCAGCAAAAGGTGGTCTTAGCACCATGGTCGTTATACTAAAAGTTTTCCCAAGCTCCCAGACCTGGTCTAATGAGGGACTTTCCAACCTCTGCTGACCCATGAAGACAGCAAGGACAATTGGGTCTTTCCAAAGAAGGAATCCCCTCAGAGGACTGGGGGTGGCCTCACAGCCCAGGATTTCAAGGAGCCAAGGAGAGCCCAGGAATCAGACTTCCTCATTCTGAAGTCATTCTAGAATTTACAGCAAGAATTGCATCTGAGAGGGCTGGAGCGATGGCTCCGTAGTTAAGAACACTGGCTGCTCTTCCAGAGGACTTGGGTTCAATTGCCAGCACCTACATGGCAGCTCGCAACCATGTGTAACCCCAGTTCCGGGGACCTTACCCCCTCTCCCAGCCTCCATAGGCACTGCACGTACATGGTACCTAGACACACCTACAGACAAAAACACCCACACACACAGATAAAAACTAATTTGGAAAAAGAAGAATTCCCTCTAGGGGGTGGTGAGGTCACTCAGCAGCTGAAGACACTTGCCAAGCGGGAGAGGCGGACCCCAGGGTGCATACGGTAGGAGAGGTCCAACTCTGAAATCATCCTCTGTCCACACACATACCCATGACACATGCACATACACATTCATACACAAAGATAAATAAATAATTGTTTTTTTAAAAAAGCAGAATTATAGGTCGTGGGTAAACCATGGAGGCTTCCATAGGTTGCTGTAAGGGTCGCGTAGAGTTGCACGCGCTCACTTGATTAACAGGGACCCAGCTTTCAATGGCTGAGCACCTACCTTACATCAACTATCAGCCTGACCTTCGTTAATCTCACTTAACAGCTTAGAAAGCCTACATACGGTCCAAATGTTTTGGGAGGTGATGCTCTTGCTGAAAGGGACGTCCCTTCCCCTTCCCGGTACAGCGCTGTGAATTGTTGATGTCAGTTTGAGTCACAACTTAAAAGGTGCTTCCACTGTATGTCTTGCCTTGGAGTAGGGAGATCAGACATTGTTCCCACTCTAGACATAGGAAGTGAGGATCTGGGTGTACATTTGTCTGGAGTCATGAAGCCAGGCTCAAGGGAGGCCCGACTTCCTGTCCTGACTGACCACCATGTTCTTTTTGTTCATAACTGTTTCCTGTGCTGACCTTTTAACCTTTCGGCACAGTCTGCCTCATCTCTTTCTTTTTCTTAGAGGAAGCAAGTAAGAGCTACAGAGATGGGATGATGGCAAAGGAAAGGAGGTGTGCCTGCCTGCCACTGACCCAGATTCAGAAACTGAATTCAGAGACCCAGTAATGCATGTGTGAGCACAGGGAAGGGACACCCCACCTGCATGTGAACATACCTTATGGTCTTTGTAGAATGGGTCCAAGTCTTCCAGGGGCTTCGCTACAAGCTCAGGGGGAATGTCACCATAAAGCTTAGGTAACTTCCTGGAGGCCTTTAGGTCAAGCTGAGGCCGAGGCTGGGGCTCAGCTGCCGCCTTGTCTTTGGATTTCTTCCTCTCCTTTTGGATAGCAATCCGCTTCTCTATGGCAGCCAGAGAGTCGGAAGTGAAGGGGCGGAAATTCCGCTCGTCCGGGAAGATCACCGGGTAGTACCTCTCCTCCATCTTCACCCTTGACACAGAAACACAGCTCTCAGGATGGGGATGGCACTCAGCTTGCTCTGGGGCTCACCCTCAAGGGATAGTGTCCTGAAAGGCTACAGAAATGGGTGCTGAGGTGCCAAGGTCTGGGTATCGACTCTCTGTGGGGTAGACTAGAAAGGGCTGCCACACTGGCAGGGCAGAACCTTGGGGCATAGCATTGACAAGGGATAGGAGGAACTGGCAGATATCTTCTGTATGCTTAAGGGTCCTGGGTGTATATATTGTAAGCTGGTCCTCTGGAAAAAGCAGCAAGTGCTCTTAACCACTTAGCCATCTCTCCAGCCCCAAGAGTTAGCATCTGGACACACAGTCACCTTCAAACAATGCTTTAAAAGAATTGGGGAAATAAAGGTGCCAAAGCCATAAAAAACTGATGACCAGACTCCAGGTATGTGTGAGGGCCAGGAGACCTATCTCCACAGCAACGGTAGAGAGAAAGAACAAAAAGACCACGTGCTTGACACCTTCCCGAGTCCACCGCATAGGTCCATAGGTCTCTAAGATAGAACTGCCGAATATACATTGTTGCTGAGACGAGAGCTACAGTTACAGAGAGTGAAACACACTGTCCATGGTATATCTGTTGGATCTGCTGTAATGCCACACTCTTGGGAGACCCACTGGAAAAGAAATACCCTCTGGATCTAACATAGATTGCATTGATTCAAAATGCATTTATGAAAAGAAGTAACAAAGGGGTTGGAGAGACGGCTCAGGGGGTAGAGGTGCTTGCCACTAAGGCGGATAAGCTAAGCTCACTGCCCTAGACCCATGTGGTGGAAGGAGAGAACCAATTAGTAAGTTGTCTTCTAACTTCCACACCATGCCATGGAATACAGAGGTGGGGAGGGATGCAACAAAATTTTGTTTAAGATGTAACAAGGAAACTACTACAAAATGCCGTTTGAACTAGCCCAAACCTCAGGGCGCATCTTTAAGAGAAACCTGTTCCTAGAATGACTCTCACATGAAAGCAGAAAATGGGGCTGGAGCGATGGTTCAGTGGTTAAGGGCTATGACTGGAACCCAGAGGACCAGGGTTCAAATCCCAGCACCCACACAGTGGTTCATAATGATCCACAAACCCAGCTCCGAGGGATCCAACACCATCTTCTGGTCTTGGGTGCTTCATACACGTAGTGTACAGACATACGTGTAGACAGAACACAGGTACCTATAAGACAGTTGTTTTAAAAAAAATTAAAGTGTTTTAAAGTAAAACATATGTCTATACAGACACAGCGGTTGATCCCAACACTGGGATATAATGAAGACAGTGAAAGAAGGCAGCAGACTGCTCCAAGGGTCAGAGAGTCACCAGCAACCAACCCAAGAGAGGTCGCAGTGGACGGAATGTCAAGATTTCAAAACAATTCGTTTCTAAAAGATCAATGGATTGCAGAAAATCGTGGAACAATTAAGAAAGACAAAATAGGATGTGGACAGGAATTCATTGCAAAGATGGACATTTTCAGAAGCAAAGAGGGTCTTGGAAAGGAAATGCTTGTTGAGCTAATAAAGATACCTGAGCAGAGAGCCCCACGTGGGGTCAAGCTCAGTCTAAAGAAGGAGATTTCAGGACTTAAACACAGTGACGAATCAGAGAAACCAGGCAGTAATAAAGAAAAAAAAACAAAAAAACAAAAAAACAACTAAGAAATTACGGAAGAAACATGAAAGAACTCTAGAGGGCAGAAGCAAGAGGACCAGAAGTTCAGGGTCATCCTTGGCTACATGGTGAGTTTGAGGTCAGCCTGGGCTACATGAGATTCTGTCTCAAAAATAGAAGACTGGAGTTACATATTATTGTGCTGAAGACATGAAGAAATAGACAAAAGACACAGAGCACTCTTTAGGAAAATGGTAGGCAAACAAGAAAATACCCTCCCAAATCTTGGGAAAGATAAGGTCACACAGGTATAAGAAGCATCTAAACATAACCAGGTAAGACCTTCCCCGTGTCATTTTGTATCTATGCACAACAAAGAACTGAAGGAGAAACGACTGCCTCTCGAAAGAGGACTCCAGTAGCTAAGACAATGATAGGAAGAACTGACAACTGGGATTTTATCAATCTAAAATGTGTCTGCATAACAATGGGAAAATAAGCAGAGTTGGGCAGATAGCCTACAGAATGGGAGAAAATCTTTCCTGGCCATTCGTCCAACACAGGATTAGTATCCAGCATGTATAAAGAAGGTAAACACCAAGGGAACAAATTAGACAGACGATCAAGAAGTGGGCAAAAGCTTCCTATCCCGGCTGCCATCAAAGAGCAGCAGCCAGGGCCCTGCGCTACCCCATGGCCAGGGGCCTCAACAAGGGCCACGGTTGATGAAGACCGTCACGCCAAGACGCAGTGGGCGCCGCGGGCTCCAAGCCACCACTGGCGCCTCACCAAGCACACCAAGTTCCTGTCAGACATGATCCAAGAGGTGTGCAGCTTCGTGTCACCCTACAAGCGGCACGCCATGGAGTTGTCCAAGGACAAGCGCGCACTCAAGTTCATCCAGAAGAGGGTGGGAGTGCGCATCTGCGCCAAGAGAAAGTGGGAGGAGCTGAACAACGTGCTGGCAGCCATGAGGAAGGGTTGATGAACCCTCCCCCAATATAAGATCGTTCCAACAACAACAACAACAACAACAAAAGTGGGCAAAGGATGACACAGACCCTCGAAAGAGTAGGTAGTACAAGTGACTGATAATACATAGGGAAAGTGTTCGCCATCCTTACCCACCAAGAAAATGCCAATCAAAGATGTACTGAGATCCCATCTAAGGCTGGAGATACTCTTCAATGGTGGAACGTTTGCCTAGCAGGGGTTGGGCCCTAATTTAATCCCCGTATGGGGGGGGAAGGAAGGGAGAAAAGGAGGGAGGGAGGGAAGGAGGGAGGGAGAGAAGGAGGAAGACCAATTAGATTGCGTACCACTTAAGACAAAAGCAAAGAATGCTCAGGCGCTTGGGAAATCGAACCTCACCCACTGCAGGTGGGAACGGAAACCACTTAAGTCACGGTGAAATCAGAGTGGAGGCTCCAACGAGACTAGAGCCACAGTACGAACCAGATACAGCACGCCTAATTTCACACCCTAACAACTCGAGGACAGCATCCGACAGAGAGACCCACACGCCCGCAGTTACTGGGCCACCCTTCACGGTATCCAGCTTTGGGGATCCACCTCAAAGCTCAGCAACCGACAAGTGCGCCTTTGAATGAAATCTGCGTGTGTTGCTCGACGGTAAATTAGAATGAGAACGCGCTGCCTGCAGCAAGACAGGTTGGACTGGAGACAACCATGTTCAGTGACATCAGCCAGACGAAGGCAAGAATTACATTTTTACTCTCCGATGCGGATCCGGGTGGGGGGATAAAGAGGGTAATTGAGGAAGAGGAAAGAAATGAGAGAGTCACGAGCAGGGTCAAAGGGTATTATTTGCACATATGAAAACACAATGACGCCCACAGTCCCGTGCAGTCAACATGCAGTAACAAAAATATTAAAGAATAAATAAACAGAAAAATACGAATGGCAAAGCAGGAAGGACCAGAGGAGGGGGAGAAGCAACTCAGTAAACTCTCCCTTCTTCCTCTCGCCGACAGACACTTGTGACTTCTACTTAAGCTTGGTAAATGAAGAAATTGGGGATTCAGACGCCAGTGGCCAGAAGTAAATGCTGAATTGGTAACAGCGAGGCCTCACAAAGAGGTGAAGTGGCCCTGAAGAGCTGATGTTATTGGGTCTGTGTCCTAGACCGTGGGAGCCCCAGCACAAAGGCACTGGTGTCTGCACACAGGCTCTGGGCTCCATTTAGAGTCTCTCAAAGTCACATGACCCACTGTGCTGCACCAGCTTGTCCTTCATCCTCTCACCCTGCTCCATCATGCCCTGAGGTGACCCACATTTAGCTCAAGGGTTGGACTCCCTTGTACTCAGGTTGTGTCTAGACAGTAAACGCACTCACAGGTAACCCTGAGGGGAACGGAGAGGGGTCAGGCACATCCTCCTGCCTCTTTCTGGTCCTAGCCATCAGCCCCACGGGTAGGTTGCCATCTGCATGTGTCTCTGTCCGGTCCTGCCTTCCCTAACCCTTGTGATGTGGCGTGTTATAGCCCCCACCCTCACCAGACAAGAACTGCTCATTTCTGTCCCTGAGAACTGCCTGCACCTTCTTACAAGGTCCCTTTCATAAAACAGTCCCAAAATGCCCAATTTGGAGAGCCATCTGCTTCCTGCTGCAGCTAGTAAAGCCATTCATTCAATAAGGTTTAGAAAACACAAACAGGAAATGATCACAAGCCACAGCCGCCCAACACATGCAGGGTTAATGCTCTCCTTTTCACGGTCATGTAAAACATGACCGTCATTGTCGCTTGCACGCAACTGTACATGGTCACCTGCTCACTGAGCCCCGAGTGACAAACACTTTAACGGACTCAGATGCCGTTTAACAGTGCTTAACCTGTTCCAGGTGAAACTGTGGGCGTGTAGCCTGCATCATCTCATGCTGGTCTTGGAACGGTCTCGTGAAGCAAATGTCCTTCTGCCTTCTCGGAGGAGGGTTCCCAACTAGTGGACTGCTTTCATTTTCTCTCTAGGCAGGTGTCTGGTCAGACCCTCACACTTTACAGAAATGTCTGGGACATCATGAAAGGTTGGCAACCTGCCCACCAGACTCACTTAGGAGGGTGAGCCGTAGAATGTCCATGTCGTAGAATGTCACCGGTCACACGGACATTCATGAGTTAACAGTGACTGTAAGCTAAGCTCTCCTCCGATTATTTGTGAAAATCTAAAAGGTAAGCAGCATCGCAACATGGCAACCTGACACAAGAAGGCACCGAGGCTTAGAGAAGTCAAAAGCCTTGCCTGGGGTCCTGTATGCACGTTCTGGAGACCCTCGGGCCCAATTTCCAGGTCTCAAGCTCTCGGCTGCCCTGGAATTCCACCAAGTTGGTCAAACCCGAGGAAGGCAGGAGCACACAGTCAGGAGGAGAAAGCCACCCAGTCTCCAGTAGGGCTGACAAGGTCTTTGGCTCCCGCACGGTGTGTGACAGGCCCCCTCCCATCTTTGTCACAGGCATCCCACTGCCCCCTACCAGGTCACCTCACCCATCCACCCTGACAGGCAGGCTCCACGGTACCTCCTTGTCCACACTGCATGGTGGGCTGACCAAGTTCTTAGCCATGGTTACCACTAAGTCATTAATGTGTACTAATGTAGATTGCAACGGAAAGAACGCCACCTCCCCATCAATAGATTCCATAAGAAAACCAAGAAGCAAGTGGGCAGACGTTCACACAAGGACCCCTGTCCAAAGCCAGCCACAAGAAACCACTCTCCGACCAAGAAACCGCACGGTGATTTCTGATTAAGTGTGCATGAGGAGCCCAGAAAATATTTAGATTGGTACCAGAACCTCAGATTTCGGTAAGACTCAAGCATACCTTGTCTAGAAAACACCACCTGCTCACATCAAGCCCCCAGGCTGGTGAGGACCTGTCAGAGTGGGGCAGCCCCTCCTGCCAACTCCTCCCCACTCTGTGAGACGCGATGATGGGCTCTAATACCTGACCAGGCATCTCCCACCTGGTCTCCACCTCTGATTTCAATGGGATATGGTCACAAAGGGGCTTGATCTCAGTCTGACACAAACACACGAAGGTCTCTAAATACCAAGCCCTAGACTGAAAAGAGAGGATTGGGATCCTCCCAGCCCAGAAGGCTTACCTGTCTTCCTGGTGCGGAGGATCAGGGCACCGTATGGCTCCAGAGATTCTCACTCTGGGCAGTAGGCTAGAGCTCTGGGAGGGGCAGCTGGGAAGCTGGGTGGAGCGCAGGGAGGACAGCAAACGGGAAGGGAGCCAAAGTGATTTTAGAGTCGTGAAGGAAGCCTTGTAACCAGAGAAGTGACTGAGAGAGTACTTACATCTTGCCTTTAATCAGTGCTTAATCTAACTCTGCAAAAAGCATCATTAATAAAGAAACAGGTTGGTTTTTTTTTTTTTTTTTTTTTTCTCCTTAGCCTCATCCAAGAGTGTGAGGGAACAGAAAATCCTCTCAGAAAAGCTACCTTGGGCCCTGCCGGCCACCTGAGCCGGGCTGTTGAACCCCACATAACATGCTGCCCCTTGTGAGGAACCCAGTCAGAATCCTCCTGCCCCCTTCTTTTCCTTATGTTTGCTTATACGGGAGCCTCAGGGATGCCAAGATGACACCCCTTGGCCACCAAAGCAATTCTGCGGAGGTCCTGTGCTCCAAGCCTCTCCCACATGAGCCGCTAGGCTGCTCTGTTGTTGTTTCTTTTGCTTTTTAATTTCTGGAGAAATTTAAATCTGCCAGGAATTAGATCAGCACAGCTCTGAGACCCCACAGGAGAAGGTTCTTGGTGCAGAAGACCGTAGTTAATGCTGAAATCACAACCGGTCACACTGCAAGGAATACGTGCGGCGCGGTGCTCAGTCCCAAATGGTCATCTGTCTCAACCCCCAACCCCAAGACTCAGAGACCGTCAAAGAAGAGGGTGTGGAATGGTGGTAAGAACCAGGGGCTGGGAGGACCACCGTGAACCAGGGTCTTCTGGATGCGACAAGATTGGTGGACTCGTGACCTCAGAGCAGCTGTGGTGGCCTGCACAGGATCAAGCCAATCACCGTTCCAGGATGGAGGTGGGAGGGGCTCATGAACCGCCACTCCTGGCTAAGGAGATATTGATGGTTGACGGCTGCTGGAAGAGAGGGAGTTTCCTTTAAGGGCGTGGCCTCTGAGCGATCAACCATGTGAAGGGCCATGAGCATGGGGGCAGCACAAACTGCACTTAGTGAACTGTTAAATAGAATTTAAAATGTTCAGGTAGATCTCTAAGTTCGAGGCCAGCCTGGTCTACAGAGCAAGTTCCAAAAGAGCCAAGACTACACAGAGAAAGCCTGTCCCAAAAAAAAACTTAAAAATTAAAATTAAAAAAATTATATGTAGTCGTGAGGGCTGAGGATGGATCTGGAATGAATTAGGGGAGGAGTCAGGGAAATAATCAGATTGTACTCGCGTATGACGAGCATCTCCGTGGAAAGTTTCACTCTGTAGACCATGCTCAGGCACTGTCACGGTCGTGAGACCAGTGGGTGCACGGACTGGCTTTCATCAGCAGGCTCTAGACAGAAGTAGGTGTCTGAAAGAGGGTGGGGTGGGAACCGAGCAAATGTCAGCCCTGCCCCAGCAACACTGAAGAACACCCTCTGCCCCCCATTGATATGCTGAGGTGCTGGGCACATATTGAAGTTCCCAGGCCTTAGCTTTGTCCCTACAGAAACGGGATAACTCTTCCCAGTCTTTCTACTGTTAGGAGTGAATGTGAAGTTTGCACCTGACAAACTCTAGTCATAATACCTGCTGGTGTGTGTATGTGTGTGAGTGTGTATGAGTGTGCATGTGTGTGCATGTGTATATATGCATGAGTGTGCATGTTCATGTGCATGTATATGTATGTGTGTATGTGTATGAGTACGCTAATGTGTAGCATATGCGTGTATATGTAGGTATGAGTATACATGTGTATGCATGTGTGTATGTATATGTATGTAGGTATGTGTGAGTTTAAGTGGGTGTGAGTATGCATGTGTGTGCATGGGCATATATGTATGTGAGTGTGCATGTGTATTATATGTATGTGTGTATGTGTGCATATGTATGTGAGTGTGCATGTGTGTATGCACATGTATGTGTGTGTGCCGTGTGTAGAGGGATAGGCACAGCCCACCTTCCTTTTTTCTTCCTTATTTTTGAGACAATCTCTCCCTGACCTTGATTCTTGGGGCCAGTGAGCCCCACAGATCTGTCTCCGCTGTCCCAGTGCTAGGATTAAAGCACACACCACCATATCTGGGTTTGCCTGCTTTTTTTTTTTGTTTTTTAATATTGTGTTTTGTTGTCTTTTTTAGACAATTTTCACTATGTAGCCCAGGCTGTCCCCGAACTCACAGAGATCCACATGTCTCTGCCTCTGCCAGATTAAAGGCATGTGCCTCCATGCCCAGTAATTGTGCATAGGTATTTGTGTCCGCGTGTGAATATGTGCACAGAAGTGCCCCTGTGGAGGCCAGGGGCATTTGATCTCTTGGAACTGGAGCTGCACACAACTGTGAGGCACCGTGTGGGTGCTGAAAACTGGACTTGGGTTCTCTACAAGAATAGCAGTGCTCTCTCCCACTGAGCAGTCTCTCTCCAGCCCATTGCCTGACGGATCTTAAGGAACGAAATGCCTAGTTACTTTCTCATCCTTCTGAGCCAACATCCCCCATCCTGTGGAAAGGAACTGAGAGCACAGACATGGAGGCCTGTGGCAGGGCATGGTGTACACAGCCCAGCCACTCATTTAAGGATGTCAGGATAGCTCTCAGAATAAGAGGAGGGCAAAGAAGAGAAGCACCGGGTCTCTAAGAGTTTTTATGTGAATGGAAGCGTGTGCCTTTGAAGAGGTAGGAGCCCATTATCTTAAAAGGCTCCTGCAGGGGCTTTTTTTTCTTTTAAATATTGGAGAGATCAGGAATTCAAGGTCCATACCTAAACATAATAAAAGCAATTTACTGCAAACTAAGAGCCAATATCGAATTAAATGGAAAAATACTTGAATCAATCCCACTAAAAATCGGGGACAAGCCAAGGTTGCCCACTCTCTCCATATCTATTCAATGTAGTTCTCGAAGTTCTAGCTAGAGCAATAAGACAACAAAAAGAGATCAAGAGGGTAGAAATTGGCAAAGAAATCAAGCTATCACTATTTGCACTTGATAGGATAGTACACATAAGGGACCCCAAAAAGTCTACCAGAGAACTTCTATAGCTGATAAACAATTTCAGCAAAGTGGCCGGATATTAAATTAACTCAAATACATCAGTAGCCTTCCTTTATACAGATGATAAGCAGGCTGAGAAAGAAATTAGAGAAATAACTTCCTTCACCATAGCCTCAAATAATATAAAATATCTTGGGGTGACTCTAACCAAACAAGTGAAAGATCTGTATGACAAGAACTTCAAGTGTCTCAAGAAAGAAATCAAAAAATATCTCAGAAAATGGAGAGATCTCCCATGCTCGTGAATTAGCAGAATTAACATAGTGAAAATGGTCATCCTACAAGGCAATCTACAGATTCAGTGCAATCCCCATCAAAATCCCAACACAATTCTTCAAAGACATGGAAAAAGCAATTCTCAAATTCATCTGGAAAGGCAAAAAAAACAGAATAGCAAAAACAATTCTTAACAATAAAAGAACTGCTGGGGGAATCACCATCCCTGACCTCAAGCTCTACTCCAGAGCAATAGTGATAAAAACTGCATGATATTGGTACAGAGACAGACACATTGATCAATGGAATAAAATTGTAAATCCAGAAATAAAACTGCACACTTACACACACTTGATCTTTGACAAAGAAGCCAAAAATATACAATGGAAAAAAGAAATCATCTTCAATAAATGATGCTGGTCTAATTGGCAGTCTGTATTAGAAAAATGAAAATAAGCCCATATTTGTCACCTTGCAAAGCTCAAGTCCAAGTGGTCAAGGACCTCAACATAAAACTAGATACACTCAATCTAATAGAAGAGAAAGTGGGAAAGAGCCTTGAACTCATTAGCACAGGGGAAATTTCTTAAACAGAACTCCAATGATCAAGAATTGATAAGTGGGACCTCATGAAACTGGAAAGCTTCTGTAAGGCAAAGGACATTGTCAATAGGACAAATTAGCAACCTACAGATTGGGGAGAAAATCTTCACTAACCCCACATCTGACAGAGGGCTAATATTCAAAATATATAAAGAACTCAAAAAGCTAACCACCAAAAAAGCAAACAACCCAATCAAAAAATGGAGTATATAACTAAACAGAGAATTCACAACAGAGGAAGCTTGATGGTTGAGAAGCACCTAAAGAAATGTTCAAAGTCCTTAGTGATTAGAGAAATGCAATCAAAATGACCCTGAGATTCCACCTTCCACCAATCAGAATGGCTAAGATCAAAATCTCAGGTGGCAGATGCTGGCAAGGATGTGGAGAAAGAGGAACACTCCCCCATTACTGGTGGGATTGCAAGCTGGTACAACTACTCTGGAAATCAGTCTGGAGGTTCCTCAGAAAATTGGAAGTAGAAATACCTCATGTTCCAACTATACCACTCTTGGGAATATGCCCAAAAGATGCCCCACCAGGCCACAGGGGCACACGCTCCACTATGTTCATAGCAGCTTTGTTTGTAATAGCCAGAAGCTGGAAACAACCTAGATGTCCCACAACAGAAGAATGGATACAGAAAGTGTGGTTGAACACTGCTCAGCTATTAAGAATGAGGACATGCTGAGTTTTGCAAGCAGATGGAACAACAGACTACCCTAGCTAGATACAGTCCACAGAACTCAAAACAGTTAATAAGCTGAGGTGCCCAAGTCAGGATGCCTCAATCCCACTTGGGAGGGAGAAGAAAGCAGTCACAGGAGGGGGCAGGGAGGGAGGAGCTTAGGTGGGAAAGGGGACAGGGAGGGGAAGAGAAGAGCATGATCAGGTATTGGGAGGGAGAAAAGGACTGAAGCCCTGAGGGCCAGCAGAAAGAATGGAAACAGGCAACCTCAAGAGTTAGGAGGTGGAGGGACCCTTCAGACTGTACCAGAGACCTGAGAGGTGAGAGACTCTCAGGACTCAAAAGGAGAGACCTTAGATGAAATGCCCTACGGTGGGGATGGGGAACTTGTAGAGTCCACCTCCAGCAGAAGACGGAGCATCAAATGAGAGATGGGGTTGCCATCCCACAGTCAAAACTCTGACCCATAATTCATCCTGTTTGAAAGAACCTCAGGGACAAAAATGGAGAAGAGCCTGAGGAAAAGGGGGCCCAGCAACAAGCCCAAAGTGGGATCCAGCTGAAGGGGAGGCCCCAAGGCCTGACACCATTACTGAGGCCATGGAGTGCTCACATAAAGGGACCTATCAAGACTGCCCTCCAAAATACCCATCAAGCAGCTGAGAGAGTCAGAGACAGATATTTACACACAACCAATGGATAGAGGCTGCTGACCCCTGTGGTTGAGTTAGGGGAAAGCTGGAAGCTGAGGAGGAGGGCGGCCCTGTAGGAGGACCAGCTGTCTCAACTAACTTAGACCCCTAGATCTCTCAGACACTGGACCATCAACCAGGCAGCTGCACCAGCTGAGATGAGGCCCCCAACACATATACAACCGAGGACTCCCCTGTCTGGGTTCAGTCAGAGAAGATGCACCAAACCCTCAAGAGACTGGAGGCCCCAGGGAGTGGAGAGGTCTTGTGGGGTGGGGGTGGGAGTGAGGTGGGAGGTGGGGGGGACATCCTCGAGGAGGTGGGGCACGGGGGTATGGGATGTGGGACAGTCAGAGGGTGGGCCAGGAGAGGAATAAAATCTGGAGTGTAAAAATAATTTTCCTTTTAAAAAAAAAAATCAACTCATTTCAAATATTTTTTCCAAACCGTTAAGTCATATTTGGGGGTCCCTAAAGTTTCGGAGAATCCTTGTAGCTTCCACCTTAAAGTAAATGCAAACGATTTCAAGTACGCGGGCTTAGTTGACAGAAAGAAATGTGCAAACACAGTCCACCTGAGCAAGGAGGATGTGACTGGCCTTCTCCCCAGACTCCCAGGTCCTGTGAGCCTGGTCCCGGAAAGGACATTCTGCCAGGACCTGCTTCGTAGGGTCTTCCTCCTCAACTTCATCTTCCCTTTCCAGCCAGCTTCCCCTGAATGAGCCCCTCTTGCCTCTCACACGGACTGTCATGACAACCTTCCAGAACAGTCTGCTCCACCCTTCTGCATAAACGGTCCCACATCTTAACCCACCTTACCCGGCCACACCCTGCTCTGTGCCACTCCCTTCCCTGAGCAAGGCCTGTCCACTCCCATCTGCTCTGAGTCCTTCTATCGCTGCTGTCTCTCCTCTTACCTCCCCATCTCTGGCTCTCCCAACCTCATGCCTCTCGGTCCCTGCTATGTCCATAAAGCTTTTCTGACCTGTGTTGTGGTTAGAACTGTCAGCTGACAGAATCTAGAATCACTGGAAACACGGGTGTCTAGGCGCACTTATGGTGGACTAACTTGACTGCACTGATTTCTGTGGGAAGATCTGCCTTATGTGGGCGACACCATTCCCTGGCAGGAGACCTTTGACTGTTTAATATGGGAAAAGCAAACTGAGCATGCGTTACTCTCTGCCTCTTGGCTATGGGTACAATGTGACCAGCCGTCTCAAGGTCCTGCCTCCATGAATCCCCCATGTTGGAACCAGAATGAACTCTTTCTCCCTTAAGCTGTTTTGGCCAGGGTCCTTCATGGGGCGGTGAGAAAGTAACCCCCAACAGCCTGAGAACCACTTACTCAATCAGTGAGTCCTGTGTTGCAATGGTCAATTCCACTCCATGTCAAAGTCCTTCAAGATACTCTCTGGAGGGGGCTGGGGATTTAGCTCAGTGGTAGAGCGCTTACCTAGGAAGCGCAAGGCCCTGAGTTCGGTCCCCAGCTCCAAAAAAAAAAAAAAAGATACTCTCTGGCAATTCGGGGTCGTGTTCCTTTCAAGGCATTAGACATTTCAGCACGCAGGAGTTCATTCAGAATGTGAGTACACAAAACAGAACCACAGGAGAGAAAGTCGGAGAAGGAGCGGAAGCCCATAACGATGTGTCTGGGGTTACTACGGTAGTCAGTCTCTCTGGGGACAGCCTAAGGAGTCGTGGAGAACACACTTGCATAGCAGGAGTCTGGGACACTTATCATCTGACTCGGCCTCCAAGGTCACTTCAATAGTCTTAACATCCAGATAATCATCTTCCTAAGTAGTCTCCTGTCAAAGTGGACAGACTGCCCTCTGTCACCAAGAGGCTATTGAAGACATGACTGTGTAAAGTCCCTGAAGCATTGTCTGCTCTGTATCACTCTCTTGGGCTGACCACTCTGTAGGAAGCTAGCCACAAGACTGTGAAGACACCTAGCCCTTTACAGGGTCTGTGGTTGGAGGAACGGAGGCCTCGTGACAACAGCCAGAACCGACTTAAAACCTACAGGAGTGAGTCACCTTGGAAGCAATTTTCCATTGTGAGCTGGGGCTCAGTCTCCTTCCACTTCCAAACTGTTCAAGGGCCCAGCTTTGAAAGCTTTGTACGAAGCACCCACCGAGATAGAAACCGTGGGAAAGAAAGCAAATTTTACAGTGGGAAGCTATCAGTCTACAAGAGAGCCTCCCAGCATGGAGTTAGCCGGAATCAATCACAGGCTGAGAGAATGTGTCCGGCCACTGAAAGCAGCTGGTGTGCTCAGAGATGCCATAAAAGGTAGTTCTCACAGGGAGATCGCTCAGCAAGAATCCGTATACAAAACCGGCATGGAGGACCTGAGCTCAGTTCCCAGCACCCAGGTCAGGAGGCTCACAGCCAACACCCATACCCAGCCACGGGGAATCTGATGTCCTTTTCTGACCTCCACAGGCACACATCTAAATATTAAAAATGGAAGGAAACGTCACCATAAAAGGTGCAGCACTGGAGAGGCAGAGACACAAGGACCTCTGAGGTTCACATCAGCCAGCCTCGCAGAACCTCAGGCTCCGGGAGCCGCCATGGCTCAAAACATAATGAAGCCAGCTCCTGAAGACTGTCCTCCAACCTTGATGGACACCTGAGGAGACAGCTGCATACCAGCGATTATGGGGGTCAAGCCCCAGCTCCTGCACCCCCTTGCGTGACAGTGTTAAGAAATGCTCCGTCCTCTGGCTCCACAGCTTGCTCCTTGACCTGTCCTCAAACTTCCATGCACGCCACTTCCCAGCTGCCGATATCCATTTAGTGGTTCTTCCAGTCACACATTATCGAATCCTAACCTTAGCTAATACTAGGAGAAAAGAGATGTCACAGGCGGGGAACCAGAGTGTCATACGGAATGCAAGGGAAATGAACCTGAGGGTCCTCATGGGATTGAATTCAAACTCTGCTGGACTCTTGTTTCCGTAGCCGAGTGACAGCTCTCTTCTCTCTCTAAGTTCCTGCAGACCTAACAGAGACACAGATCCTCTCTGCTGAGGTCAGTGCTGGGAAGGACAGAGACGGGAGGACCCCTGAAGCTCGCTGACCAGCCAGTCGAGTCAAATGCATGCACTCTGGGTTCAGCGGGAGACTCTGTCTCCAAAAGACAAAAAATGATGGTGGGGCTGGAGAGCTGGCTCGGTGGTTAAGAGTACTTGATGCTCAAACCTGAGTTTGGTTGCCACCACCACCCCAGAGGCTCACAGTGTGTACAGGAGGAGAAGCTAGATCAAATGTCTGTGGCTGCAGTAAGAGTTAGCGTTCATTCACATGTGTGTCTCCTACCCACCACCACATCACCACCCTACACAGAGGTGAATGTTCTATATACACATTCCACACTTCTGGTGCGTGCGTGTGTGTGTGTGTGTGTGTGTGTGCATGTTTGAAGGTTTGTGTGGTAGGGGGGTATGAATGCCTGTGTGCACACGTACAAACAGGGTCTCTCACTGAACGTGGAGCTAGGCTGGTACCCAGCAAGCCCCAGCAACCTTGCCTTCAGTGCTGGGATTACGAATGTGTGTGACCACAACTGGTTTATTATTGTTGTCTTAGTTAGGGTTTCATTGCTGTGAAGAGACACCAAGGCAACTCTTATAAGTGACAACGTTTATTTGGGGCTGGCTTACAGGTTCAGAGTTTCAGTCCATCATCATCAGGGCAGGAAGCATGGCAGCATCCAGGCAGGCATGGCGCTGGAGGAGCTGAGAGCTCTATGTCTTGTTCTGAAGGCAAACAGGAGAAGGCTGGCTCCCATGGGGCTAGAAGGATCTCAAAGCCCACCCCACAACAGTGACACACTTCCTCTAACAAGGCCACATCCACTCCAACAAGGCCACACCTCCTAATAGTGCCACTCCTTGGGCCAAGGATATTCAAACCACCACATTTATTATTGTTGTTGTTGTTATTGTTGTTATGATGATGATGATGATGACGATTATGATGATGACGACGATGATGATGATGATGATGATGACGTAGGTGCTAGAGATTGTTGTTGTTGTTGTTGTTGTTGTTGTTGTTGTCATGTGGGTGCCAGGGATTTGAACTCAGGTTCTTAATGCTTACACAGCAAGCTCTCTTACCTGCAGAGCCATCCCTCCAGCACACACTCAACGCTCCTCCTGCCTATCACACCAACCCCTAATGAGCTGCAGGGGCTTACGGGCTTACCAGAGCAGAAGCCAGGCAGGGAAGAGATTGTTGGAAGAGGGGCAGGGACTGCGTAGGCAGACGGGCACGCTGCCAGCCTGGGCCTGGGATAGGTGGCCAAGTCTATATGGAAGCCCAGTGGAGGGACTGGCTAGAAGTCAAAAAGGAAATAATCAGCTTAGGAATCACAATAAACTTGTTGTCATGCTAAATAGCCTTTAAATATTTCCATTTACTCTGGCTTCATTCTTCTCCTCGGTTGGCCCTGACTGAAGAGTGGGGGAGGTGGAGCCTTAAAGGGCAGCACCTCCAGATTTATAAAGGGAGAAAGGAACAGGTCCACCCTTCCAACAAAATCTCAGTGCAGAGCTGGGGGGTGGGGGGGCCGGGGAGGGGGGATGGCTCAGTGAATAAAACTCTGTCAAAGGACCTGAACTCAGACCCCCTAGCGACCCTGTCAAAGCCAGAGCAGAGACAGAGGCTCCCAGGAGCTGGCTACCCCAACCAGCCTGGCCACAAAGGTGAGTTCTGAGCACAGTGACAGACTCTGAAAAAATAGGGTGGACAGGAATAGAGGAAGACACACTCAAAACGAGCCTCTAGCCTGCACGCCTGTGGACACACGTGCTCTCGCAGGCACACGCACTCATGTGCACTTGTGTGATACACACACAACACACACACACACACACACACACCAGTTTTTTTTTTTTCAGTGTCCCACCATGAAATCATACATCTGCATTAGCACTCCTTGGGGAACACTCCTTGGGGAGCACTCCCTGGGGAGCACTCCCTGGGGAGCATGATAGAGCTGAGCTGTCACGACAAAAAGACACACTCATGACTGTTAGAACTCCTGAAAAATTTTTAAGGCATCTGGCAGTGAATCAGACATGTACCGCCACACTCAGTGTATGTGACACCAGGACCTAACCCAAGACTTGGTGCATTCTGGGTAAGCACCCTGCTAGTTGAGCTACATCATCATTACTGAGCACCATATTCTAAAAATTAAGTTTATTACATGCTCTCTCTGTCTGTCTCTGTCTCTGTGTGTGTGTATGCGTGTGTATATGCATGTGCATGTGTGTGTGTGTGTGTGTGTGTGTAATACGTGTGTGTGCACATTCTACAGTGCATCCATGGATGCCAGATGAGAGCTTTATGGAGCTGGTTCTCTCCTGAGTTCCAGAGTTCAAACTCAGACTGTGATGTTCACCTTTATCCACTGAGCCATACTGTAGGCCCCTGAACATAACATTTTTGAAGCTGTCCCTCTCAAACTGAGTATGATGGCTCATGCCTACAATCCCCACACTCAGAAGACAGATTCAGGAGGATCACAAGTTCAAAGACCCTACATCAGCCCCTGCCTAACAACAACTACAAAAATTAAAAAGTAAGTAAATAAAAGCCGGAGCTGGAGAGATGGCTCAGCAATTAGGACACTGGATATTCTTGTACAGACTGAAGTTCGGTTCTCAGCTCACAACTGCAACTGCCTATAAGTCCAGCTCCGGCCTGTGTAGACACTGTACATGCATGAACACAATGCTCACAGGCACACAGACACAGACACATGAGTACACATACACACACACACACACACACACGAACACACATACATATACACACATACACACGCACGTGCACACACACATGAACACACATACACATGCACATGCACACACTCACACACACACATGAACACACACACAGACACATGAACACACACAGATGCACACAGACACATTAACACACATACAGACACGCACATGCACGTACACACACACACACATGAACACATGCATACACGCATACACACACACACACACAGGAACAGAGCTAGCCTTTCTACCTTTCACATGCATAGTTCTTAATCTCCACCACAAGTAGGTTATCCATTTCTTTCAAACAAATAAAATGTTTTCTCAAAAGAAGTTGCGATAAAGGAGAGACAAGTTCAGCCGTTAAACAAAAAAGGCTAGGCTCACAACCAAAGTGTGGAGAAATACAGCCTCAGCTCACTGGCCCTCCCTCATTTGGAATTAGCTGTAAAATTGTTTTTATTTAGTCTGTCATCACTTGATATCCAATTTAGAAAGAAAAAGATTCTGGAGCCAAACCTGGGGACACACACTTGTAATCCTAGCACTTGAGGGATGGGAACAGAAAGATCAATTCAAGGCCAGCCTGAGCTACATAGAGAGTTTTGGGCTAGCCTAGGCTACATGGGACCTTCTCTCAAAACAAAACAGATAGTGGACATTTTAGTGAGTTTTCTATTCGTGCTTTGTCTGTAATACATCTTACTCGGAAACCTTGAAGTGAGCGTGCAATCGCACGTTTGTGGGTGCTTAGGAAATGAGGCCACAGTTGGTTACTTCTAAACCTACCATCTAGGAATGGCTGCTTTTGTGATCTACGCACTAGCTGATCCAGCCTGTGAGCATGCCGAGCTCCTTGGAAGGTCCACAAAGCCTTTTCCCTCAACTCCCACTTGTTGGTGCCTCCTGAGAAGCCAGAGGGTTATGTGCACATCTGACCATTGAAGCCTCGGTGAACCTCAGAACTCTGAGATCCAGCTTGAAGAGCAGCCTATGAGGAGGCCCCTCTGTCACTCAAAGGCCCAGACTCCCCAGCCTGTCCTTCCTGGGCCCATCGTCAACCATTAGGGAGCTGACAGACCCTAGAGGGTCTGCAACCGGGGCCCCTGTGGAGTAACCAGGGTTTCAAAGCCTCTGTGACACAAGGATGCAGTTGTTCCTGCTGCATTCCAGCCACAGGTCCTGTCTCTACTGGGGATCCCTCAGTCACGCACACGGCCCAACAGTACAGACTTGGAAGACAGCAATGCAGGCGGCCTGAAACTTGAGTGGACTCTAATTGATGAGTTTATTAAAAGAGGAGAGGGGTATGCTCTGGTGGATGTGTGGTAAGGTATGGGGGAAGGGGGTTCCTTGGCAGGTCCATCCCTTCCCCCTGAGGGACCAGCTGCATGACAGTATAGTATAGTATAGTATAGTATAGTATAGTATAGTATAGTATAGTATAGAGTTTATTCGGGGCATGGGGAGGGGAGTTAAGAGGGTAGGAAAGAGAGGAGGAAGGAGGGAGGGAGGGAGAGGGAGAGTAGAGAAGTAGAAGCTAGCCATGAACATGTGGAGAGAGGGGGGAAGGGAATGGGGAGAGAGCTGGAGCAGGAAGGCAAGAGCAAGAGAGAGCAGGAGAGAGAGCAGGGGACAAGCAGCCCCTTTCATAGTGAGTCAGGCACACCTGGCTGTTACCAGGTAACTGTGGGAGCAGAGCTTAGACAAAATGCTAACACTGACTCTTCTTATTTCCTTTTACCAGGACTGAGATAAATGCTCTGACAAAAGGAAGGGTTTGCTGGTCATGATGGGGCAGACAAGCAGCAGGAGCTGGAAGCAGCTGGCATGTGACATCCACAGTGAGGGGAAATGAGAGATGAATACCTGCTTCTCCGAAGCTTTTGTGCATGTGCGCAGCCCAGGATCCCAGCTAAGGGAATGGTGCCACTCACAGTGGGCGTGTCTTCCTGCTGCAGCTGGTGCCATCTCAGGTGTTCCTAGAGGCTGACCTAAATCTAGATAACCCCTCAGAGGTTCCTCAGAGGCTGGCTGGAGGCTGGCCGCTAAGTGATGTCAGGTTCCGTCCAGCTGACAATCAATACTAACACTCAAGACTACCCAATTTCCTCTGGAAGACGGGCTCTGTCCTCATCTCTTCAGCCTTTAGGCCACAAACCCACTGTTGCAATTATGCCAAATACCCAATCAGGCCCCTCTCCCCCCTTCCCCCCCCCCCCCTCCCTCTGTTCTTCCTCCTCCCCTCTTCCTCCTCCCCCTCCCTCTCCCCTCCTCCCCTCCTCTTTCCCTGCTCCCCTCCCCTTCCTCTCTCCTCCCTCGCCTCCCCCTCCCCTCCCCACATTCAAAGGAACATTTGTCACTGGTTCAAGCCACCGTCTTTCCAGCTCTGACTTCCATCAGGCTCCCAGTCATTACTATACCATGAACCATAAGCACCAAGCCCCTCTGTCTATGTCATAAATAACCTGGTTAGACTGAAAGCCAGTCCAGGGCAAAGACTGTGTCTTCTCCCCAAACCTTTCGACACCCAGCCTAGAGTTCACGCTGAGTCAATGTAAAGGGACTAAAGACATAGCTCGCTTGGTAAAGTGTTTGCCCAATATGCATGAAGCCCCCAGCTCACACCCAGTGCTTCGTAAAGCTAGGCGGGGTGGTCCTTACCTGTAATCCAAGCAATCAGGAGACTTGGAGGCAGGAGGGAAAGAAGGAAAGAAGGAGTGGGGAGGGAAGAAGGGAAGGAGAGAAAGGAGGCGGGAGGAGGCACTCACTAAAAGCCTGTGTAATACATGGAAGAGCTGAACCTCGGAACAAAAACTCATTTAAAAGGGCAAAGGAAACACTAGATGGCTGTTAATGGCGAACCGAATATGATAAATTATTACTTAAATCACTTGGTTTCACTCTTTGTTGTTACGAACAGTTAATTGGAGGGAAGAAAATGCTTGGGAGAAAAGCTGGGCCTGCCTCTGTGGGGGTGGAAAAGCCTCCTGCAGATGCTGGCTCTGGCTTCCCCAGGACCACACAGCCACCTTGTAGCACTGCTAAGCAGGAGACCACTGCTCAGTTCCTGGCCTCCAGCAGGAGCCAGGTCCCATTTACCCACGCTCTGGTCCCCTAACAGAGGCCCAGAGAAAAGAGGATTGGAAAGGTGGAAGGCTCTTGGCTCGGAGCACCCTCCCTTCCCTGACCAGGCCCCATTCCACATCTCACCATAAAGAAGGCTAAGTGCTGGGCTAGGTCGACAGTTCCGTTGATAAAATGCTCCCCATGAAGGCATGAGCATGTGAGTTCAGTCCTCAGAGCCCACATTAAAAACGGGCTGTGGTAGCATTCTCGCATCCCAGTACCAGGATCCCAGATTCAGGTGCATTCCCGGGGCTGCTGGCCAACTTTAGGTGAGACGTGGGACACAGTAAGAGACCCAGACTCAAAAATAAAGTGGGTGCTGGAGAATTGAGCCTGTAGTTAAGAACACCTGCTCACAGTTCCAGGCTGTGGTTGTCACTGCAGAGAAGTCACGGAGGCACCTGGTGACATTATGTCCACAGAGTTCCCTACATCCACACAGCAAGCTAGGCATTCTGTGTGTGCCTGTAACACCAGCTCCAAGAGACACAGAGAGGGGCCGGAGGATCTCTGGAACTTGCTGGCTTCCAGCCTAACCAAGAAAGCACAATTCTAAGGTTCAGTCAGAGAGACCCTGCCTCAAAGGAATGGGCAGCAGGTGGCAGAGAGCCTCCCTCGGCCTCCACATGCATACACGGGCAGACAGGAATAGACCCCTGTGCACACACATTCATAGACACAAACATTCATGTTGAGAAACGATATTTAAGGTTGACCTCCGTCCTCTGCACACGTGTGTACACACTTCTGCACACATACCCATCCACATACTTACGCCCATACACGAGACGGTCATGCGATCAAAGCTATTTTTTAATTATTTTTAATTATGCGAGGGTGCGTAGGTATGCACAGTCCAGTGCAGGTTGCCTGGAAGTCTGAGGCTTCAGATTAGAATTACGTGTGGTTTCGATCTGCCTAATGTGGGTTCTGGTCCTCTGAAGGCACTCCTAACCACTAAGCCGTCTCTCCTTCCTCCTTTTTTCAATTATCCGTATGTCTGTGTGTGGGTATTTGCAGGACAGTGCAGGTGCCCTCAGAGGCCAGAAGAGGGTGCATAAGATGCCCTGGAGCTAGAACTTCAGGGGACTGTGATCTGCCTAATGTGGGTGTTGGGACTTGAACTTGGGTTCTCTGAAGAGAGCAGCAAGCACTCTTAATTGCTGAGCCATCTCTCCAGCCCCCGTTACCATTCTTGAACTGTTAACTCACAAAAGAAAGAAAGGAGAAGGGAGGAAGGGAAGAATGGACAGAGGGAGAGAGAGAGAGGAGAGGGAGGAGAGAGGGAGAAAAAGGAGAGGGAGGGAAGAGAGGAGAAGAAGGAATGAGGAAGGAAGGGAGGGAGGGAAGAGAGAGGAGAGAAAGAAGGGTTAGAGGGAAGGAGGGTTAGGGGGAAGGGGAGGGAGAGAGGGAAGAAAAGAAAGAGGGAGGAGAGAGGGAGAAGAAGGGTTAGAGGGAAGGAGGGAGGGAGAGAGGGAGGGAGGGAGAGAGGAAGAAAAGAAAGAGGGAGGGAGAGAAGAGAGAGAGGGAGTGAAGACAGAGGGAGAAAGGAAGGAAAGAAGAGAAAGAGGGAGAGGGAAAGAAAGGGATAGAAGGAGAGAGGGAGGGAGGGGAGAGGGAGGAAGGGAGGGGAGAGGAGGGGATTTCTGACAATAGCCTGCCAGTCTTACACTTTATTAATAACCATGCAGTGGGTGGGAGAAGAGGCAGGCAGAATGGGCTGATAACAACATCAGCAAAGAGAGACATTCAAGAACACACAGAGCTGTGTGACAGAAAAAAAAATCTCACGCACAATGTTTGCTTGACAACACTTGAAGAGTTTGAGGGACACCATCTACCATCTAGGAGCCGACATCAAAATGTTGAGATCTGAGTGTCTGCGAGATATTTAACACACACTGTGGAGAGGCAATTTTGTGATGGCTGAAGTAGAAAGGGAGGATTCTGAGACGTGGTACAGGTGGAAGGTTAAAGATCTGAATTTCCACTTACATTTTGTATTTAATCTCATGTTTAAAGAATACCCCACACCTTCAGTTTCATTGCCAGAAAACATTAAAAACATTTCCATCAGCCACAAGCCTTTGAGTAAAGCTTTTATTTCAGGAGAAAAAGCTTTCTCACAAGCTTGTTAATTAGAGACTCACAGATTCTCCTTGCAGATTAGAAGTCAACACCAATACCAGATGTGAATGGTGTTGGTGTGTGTGTGTGTGTGTGTGTGTGTGTGTGTGTGTGTGTGTGTGTAGTGAAAGAAAATCAAAGTGCTAACAAGACATGTGTGTAAGAAAATACTTTTATATTTAAAAACCACGGTGTTTAAGGAGCCTGGAATAATATTTCCATCACTGCGATCAAAGCAACCACAATAGATAAAACAATGAAAGGTAAAATTTTAAAAAGCTGCGGTGATTTAAAGAGTGATGCACGAAAGAAGCAGGCACCTTTTGCTCTTAGGTCTCTCTTGACATGATAGAAATGGCCCAACAAAAGCAACTTAAGGGACAAGGATCTTATTGAGCTCACAATTCCAGGGGTCAGTCCACCACTGCAGGAAAGTCATAGTGGTAGGAACTTGAAGTAGCTGTCACAAGACATCCACAGTCAGGAGCATAGAGCAATGAATTAGCACATGAATGATTGTTCTCATCTCCCTTTCTCCACTCTTTCACAGGTCAGGATTCCCGGCCTAGGGAATTGTGCTGCCCACAGTGGGCTGGGTCAATCAACAAGCAAGCTCATCTGTGCAGACAGGTCCAACATCCATAGGCTAATCTGATCTAGACAATTTCTCATGAGGACCTCCTTCCCAGGTGATTCTACGTTGAGTCAAGTTGACACTTGGAGCTGGCCATCTCTGGCTAGAAGAGTGTGTGGGAAGCAGTCTCTGCAGAGACCTGAAGACTAGGTGATCCCTTTCAGATGACTACCCAGGATGAGGACAGCAAAAATCCCAAGGGCCCTGTAAAGTCATACTCTCAAGAGGAGTCAATGTCAAGGTGTGTCACCGAGAGCTGCACCGGAATGGAAAGTAAAACAAGCAGCTGGCAGACTCAGGGAGGATTGAGGAGGCCAACACAGCCCTTTCTTGGTGGTTGTGTATTAGAATTGTAGATAGAAAACCTTAAAACCATGGAAATCTTTAAAATGAAGACTTTAAAGGATGGTTTTATCCAAGGTCAGTGTCAATGTGACTTTCCTGCAAGGATGCACTGTCCCCTGGAACTGAGAACTAAATAAACCCTTTTGTTCCTTAAGCTGCTTTTGTTAAGGGCATTTTGTCATAGCAACAGGAAGTGAAGACAAGATATACACAGCATTAACTAGCAGATGAGACACATGTGAAGAGAAAATTCAGGAATCTGGAAGGTTGCCAAAAGGAAATTAAATGAAAATACCACACAGAAATACAAAATGATACAGAAAATATTTGAGATGGATTTTTATTTTTTTTCTCTCCCTCTTGGCCGTGTGTGTGTGTATGTGTGTGTGTGTGTGTGTGTGTGTGTGTGTGTGTGTATCTGTGTCTGTGTCTATGTCTGTATCTGTGTGTGTCTCTGGGTGTGTCTGGGTGTGTGGTGCTGTGAGTGTGTGTGTGTCTGTGTGTGTGTGAGTGTGTGTGTGTGTATGTGTCTGTGTGTGTCTGTGGAGTGTGTGTGTGTCTGTGTGTGTGTCTGTGAGTGTGTGTCTGTGTGTGTGTCTGGAGTGTGTGTGTGTGTCTCTGTGTGTCTGTGAGTGTGTATGTGTCTGTGTGTGTCTGTGAGTGTGTGTGTGTGTGTGTGTGTGTCTGTGAGTGTGTGTCTGTGAGTGTGTGTGTCTGTGTGTGTGTGTCTGTGTGTGTGCGTGTGTCTGTGAGTGTGTGTCTGTGTGTGTGAGTGTGTGTTTGTATATGTGCGTTTGTGTGTGTGTGTCTGTGAGTGTGTGTGTATGTGTGTGAGTGTGTCTGTGTGTGTGTGTGTGTGTGTGTGTGTGTGTGTGTGTGTGTGTGTGTGTGTGTGTGTGTGTGTGTGTCTGTGTGTGTGTGTGTGTGTGCGTGTGTGTGTGTGTGTCTGTGAGTGTGTGTGTATGTGTGTGTCTGTGCGTGTGTGTGTGTCTGTGTGTGTCTGTGAGTGTGTGTTTGTATGTGTGCGTTTGTGTGTGTGTGTCTGTGAGTATGTGTCTGTGTGTGTCTGTGAGTGTGTGTGTGTGTATGTGTCTGTGTGTGTGTCTGTGAGTGTGTGTCTGTGTGTGTCTGTGAGTGTGTCTGTGTGTGTGTGTCTGTGAGTGTGTCTGTGTGTGTGTATGTTTTTGTGTGTCTGTGTGTGTGCCCATGGAAGCCAGAAAAGGTCACTGGATCCCTATAGCTAGAGTTACAGGAAGCTGAGGCCCACCAGATGTGAAATCTGGGAACCCCTCGTTCTCTGCAAGTGGAGCACACACTATTAATCCCCGATCCATCTCTCCAGCCCTTGATGCAAAGGTTTAAAGATGAGTCAGGGAGAGGAAGGAAAAGGTGGGAGAGTAAGCAAGCACAGTATGGAAAGCATTGTGATAATGATGGAGAACATCCCGGAACTGACAGACAAGTGCACCTTACAAATCCAAGAAGCTCAATAAATCCTAAACAAATGAACAGTTTAAAAAAAAAACCAATGACGACGCACGTGAGCGTGAAATCTCGGGACTTCAAAAGCAAAGTCTGAAACCCCCTGGAGAGAAGACAGATCGTGTGCCAAAGAGTGGCAGTTTAATTGGTGACTGGCATCTCAGTGGCAACAGCCGTATCCATCAAACAATAGGGTAAAATGGCTAATGTACTGAGAAAACAGGGGAGACACTCCAAACTGTCAACCTGGAATTCTATGCTGATACATCCATCCTTCAAGAACAATAGAGAAGTAAAGACAGCTTCAAACAAGCAATAAGGAAAGTTGAGTCACCAAAAGATTCCCACTGAAGAGAAGAAGCAAACAAGTGCTTCAAGCAGAGGAAGTGTCTTCCATGGTAAGTCTGGGAGGCAGAGGGACGGTGAGAGAAAACACGTTAATTCATGGAAGAACGTGAATTAACGTGGACAGTCCCAACAGCCACAACCATACCTGATCTGAGGTGAGAGGAAGTAGCTACAAGTTCAGTGCAGGATGATAATAGCATTTTAGTTGCAGGAGAGTAATGGCGTTGAAGCATTCGGAACCCTTTGTGTAGTCTAATTAGGCAGGAGGATTAACATACGGACAGACTTGGTGCTAAAGAAATCAACAGAGATTATACAGCGTTTCCCAAGCATGTTGAGAGGGAAATCATAATAATAAGAAGAACAGATATCAGGCATGGGTGTTGTTGGGCATTCTGCAAAGTGAGATGAACCCACCAGTCCGTCACACAATGGCAAGGACCAGAGTCTGTATGGGGTTGGGGATTTAGCTCAGTGGTAGAGCACTTGCCTAGCAAGCACAAGGCCCTGGGTTCGGTCCCCAGCTCTGGAAAAAAAAAGAAAAAAAACAAAAAAACAAAAAAACAGGTCAGGAGACTTTGCCGTGCAGTCCCAAGGACCAGTTCTTAGCACCCACACCAGGAGGCAGGCACATCCTGCAAGGCTGTAGCTGCAGACAGGAGACTGGACAGAGGTGGGAGGATCACTGAAGCTTCCTGCCTTCCGGTCTAGCCAGCACAACCTGAGCTCCAGGTTCAGGGAGAGTCCTACCTCAAAGGACTAGACAAAGAAAGATTGATAGAAGACACTCAATGCCATCCTCCAGCCTCTGAGTACATGTACAGGTGCATGTACACACAGACACACACACACAGACACACACACACACACACACACACACACACACACACACACACACACACACACTCACCTTCAACAACAGCAGAAAGCCTATAACCTAACAACCAGATGTGGCGGTGAATCCTGGCAGTCCCAGCACTCTGGAGACAGGACGATCATAAGTTTAAGGGCAGCCATAGCTACACAGCAAGTTCATCTGACCTACATGAGACCCTGGAGAGAGAGGGAGAGGGAGGGGGAGGGGGGAGACGGAAGGGGAAGGGGAGGGGGGGGAATGAGGGTCAAAAACTGTGATTCCACTAGATAGAAAATGGAATGGAGGTGACTGGCAGAGGTGGGAGAGAGAGAGCAGAGGGGAGGATGAGAGGTGGTTTAATGGATACAAAGTTTCCACACTGGACTAGGCGAGCCTGCTGGGGCAGTCTCATAACCCAGTCTATGCAGTCTACACTCCTAGACATGCTTAAAGTAGAATGTTTAGAAAACAGAAAACAAAGGCAAGCACCATAGTAAGGGAGCAGAAACTAGGAAAGGGCAGGTAGTTTACAGACAGCACTATTAATTTTTGCTCTAAATTAAAATCCTTAGGTTGTAGACGTAGCTCAGTGAAAAGAGATTGTCTGTCATGTGCAGAGTCCTGGGTTTGAAACTCCAGGAGCTGGAGAGCTGGCACAGTGGCACAGCTATTAGGAGTGTTACTGTTCTTTTATTAGAGGTCTCAGGTTCAGTTTCCAGCACCCACAGTCTTGTGGGGCATAGACCCTTAACTCCTGCTCTGAGGGATCTGGCACCCTCTTGTGGCCACCTCAGGCACTGCACTCACATGCACAGGTCCGCACAGACAACAGCATATATACCAAAAGAAAAAAAAAGTATCTTCACTCTAGCCAGGACAGTTAAATTTACCAAAGAATCAAAGGAATCTCCAGCCCCCATATTTTTAAAACCAAAATATATCTGGGATGGAGAGATGGCTCAGTGGTTTAAGAGCACTGTCTGCTCTTCCAAAGGAGCTGAGTTTAATTCCTAGCAACCACATGGTGGCTCACAACCGTCTGTAATGGGATCTGATGCCTTTTCCTGGCATGCGGGCATACAGGCAATAGAGCACTCATATGTCTACAATACATAAATAAATACACACACACACACACACACACACACACACACACACACACACACACACACACACAGAGTGAACAGTGGCCTGTCTCCCGGATTCAGCACCTCACTTTCTCAGGACTGGCGGAATAGCTCAGCCTTTCTCTAATCTTCCCTCCTCCACCCTCTGGAAGACGCCCAGCAGTGGCCAGGCATCCTTCACCAGGAACTCAGTTTCCAAGGCTACCGTTGATTTGACTTGTTTCTTCCTTTTCTTCTTCATCTTCCTAATTCAGAAAGTCCTAATGCGAGCTGCCACGTGTTTACAGGCTTCCTCTGAGGGGAGGAATGTCACTTCCTGACCCAGTGAAAAAACTCTGAAAGCAGCTGTCTCCCTGTGACCCCAAGAAGCTCAGAAAGCTGAAAGTGACTTAAAGCTGACTCCAATGTGACCTTAGCCCTGGGAGCTAGGAAAGGCGGAGTGCAGCCTCAGTGGTCAGGCTGGTAGCCAGCATGGTAAGTCAGCAGGGGCCAGCCCTGTAGCCAGCACAATAGGTCAGGAGGGGCCAGCAGAGGGGCCAAGCACAGTGGCAGTGTGGTAGTCATCCAGGCCGAAGTTGCTCCCTCCCCCGTTTTGGCCATCAGACTGCTGAAACAGATTGGAATTTCTCCTGGAATCCCATGCTGGGAGGAGGAAAAGGCTGAAGCTTGTTGCCAGGCAGAAGGGGGAGCCTGTCCCCAGAAAGAGATTTCACACAGTTCTGACAACTTTGCAAGACAGACTGGAGCCCAGGCAATGGTGCCAGTGACTGACAATGGGGTCAGGACCGCTGAGCAATGCAAGCTGTCTTTAAAATAATCGTGGTCTGCAGGATGCTGTGTGGCTAAGCCCTGAGGAGCAGCCCACGCAGAAACAGTGTGTGGATCTCCATGTTTCTAGGTTGTTCTGTTTTAATTGGGTCATGTGACGAGTGTACAACTGGATTTTTATTTGTTATGACTTATTTGTCTTGTGGCACTGAGTTTCAAACCCAGGACTCTGCGCATGACAGAATCTCTTTCCACCTTACAACCTAAGGATTTTAATTTAGAGCAAAAATTAATAGTGCTGTCTGTAAACTACCTGTCCTTTCCTAGTTTCTGTTACCTTACTATATGGTGCTTGCCTTTGTTCTCTGTTTTCAAACATTTTACTTTAAACATGTTTTATGTATATGGGTGCCTTTGACTGTATGTATGTACATGTTTGTGTACCGTGTGCGTGCAGTCCTCCCAGAGGCCAGAGGAAGCCATTAAATTCCCCGAGACTGAAGCTACAGTCATGTGAGTGCTGGGAATTGAACCCAGGTCCTGTGGAAGGGCAGGCAGTGCTTTTAACTGCTGAGCCATTATCTAGCCTCTGAGCCACATTTTTTAGAATTGTGTGGTTAAATACGTAGAACACTCACCATCTACACTCACCGGATACCGGAACCTAAACCTCACAGCCGGACCCCAGATGGACTTGAGGGGGTCACTGGGTTTTTATGTGCCTCTTCCTAAGGTGACAATCCACACAGAACACATCTCCACACCCACCCTGGGAAGGAGGGAGGCAGACAGATCCCTGGTGTTCTTGGGCCACCAAATGTCGTTGAATCGATGAGTTCCAGGCTCAGGGAGAGACTCTGCTCCAAAGCATAAGGTGAAGAGCAATAGAGGAAGACACCTCTGGCCTCCTCAGAGACTCAGAGACATAGGTGAACACTCATACACGAATATCACACACACACACACACACCCCTGAAGCCATTCTGAGCCCTGTTTGAAGTTGTGATGGCGCAGAACTGAGCTCCATGGGTGGATGAAGAGGCAGCCCCTGCGGCCTGCTCTGCACCTCCACACCTGGACCTCCTCACGGCACAGAATTCCCGGAACTTTGCACGGGTGTGCACAGCATTTGCTTGCACAGAGCAAAGGAAATTGGCTTCCTCTGCAACAAAGTGCACAGGCCTCCCTGGCTCCCGAAGGCACCTTTTTTTTTCTTAATGGTTTAATGGGCCTGAGTAAACAGTAGGCGAGCCCTGCCTTCAATGGGGAAGTCTGAGCTGGTACAATACGGCCCTGCCCTGCCGAGCTAATAAGGTGGGGTGGGAGCTGCTGCAAAGCCTCTGCTTCCACAGGAACCGGGGAGATGAGAGCGCCCTGCGGCCTCTTCCATTGAAACAGCTTAAAGAAAGGCTTTGTTTATTAAAGGAAGAAAATGTCTCTGAGAGTTGGGAACCAGTACAAACGGCACTGAGAAGATCCGTAGCCAGGCAGCGTGGAGTGGCCTGTATATGGTTACACAGCAGTGAAGGGGCAGCTGAGGCACAGGCTGGGGTCTGCAGGAAGCACCCCAGGGGGAAGCACCCTCTGCCCAGGGTCAGGAGCCAGGCAGCCCCACATCCTTGAGCACCAGCTATTAGGTCTTAGGGGAATCTATCTGGCTGGATGGTCACCAGCACCTAATCAGAGATGCCGCCATCTCTCTCTCTCTCCCCGTCTCCCTCCCCACACCTCTGTGTGTGTGTGTCTATCTGTCTGTGTCTGTCTGCCTCTGTCTCTCTGAGTCAAAGATGACCTCACCCTTGCCACTTTATACAGTGCTAGGGATAGAACAGGGGTCTGTATGAGCTACTGAGCCCCACTCCAGGCATCAGTGGCAACTTACTTCATTAGTTCAATGGTAAGTCACTTCATTAGTTCTCATGATAATCTCACAGGAAAATAAAATAAAATCTGGCTTCTCTTGGGACGTGAGAAAATCTATCTGTGGTGGGCATCAGTGAAAGATATCAGCAGACCTGCGGCAGACCCAACTGGAGTAGACGATTGGAGATGAGGCCATGAGCCACAGACCCTAGCACTTGGTCTGTAGTGCCTGAGAGTGTGGCTTTGTGGCCCTTCCATCAGATGATCTCGGTGTTTTCCACCCCAGTGGGTTGGCATTCTTTCTTTGTTTATTCTACCTTTCCCAAAAGAGATCTGAGATCACTGAGGTTAGATGTAGGCAAGGGTACTGGGCCTCAGGGTCCTCCAGTCCAAGACTCAGAGGAAGCAGCACCAGCTCAAGACTCAGAGGGAGGGTTTGGGGATGGAGTCGCAGAGGACACTGTGCCCTCTGCAGCCTGCCTCTCCCGGCAATGTCATAGAAGCAAGTTACTTAATGATGTTTGTTTGTTTGGCGATAGTGTCTTAGATAGCCCAGGCTGCCCTCCAGCTCCTATGTAGCCAAGGATGACCTTGAATTTCTGATTCTCCTGCCTCTACCTCCCAAGTGCTGGGATTACAGACTGTATCACGGCACCTGGTGCCCCTCATCTGAAGTTAATCATTGCTCCTGCCTTGTGGGGAGGTTGTGGGGGGACAGAAAAGAGATTCCTATGGGTTGTTTATGACTGTTGGGTTTCTGGTCCTGATCCTTTGTCCCTGGTGACAGTTTTGCCACCCTGTAATGAGAAGGCAAAACCTTCTCTGTCTGAGCCGGTCACGAGGGGTCAGAAGACAAAGTCCGGAGTCACGGTGGCTCAGTTCTGTGCTTTCCCACGCATTCTATTCTAAACCTGCCTCTGCACAAGGGAAGGATCCGCTTGTTGATTGTTCCCGAGGGAACCGGCTAAAGCCAGATCCTGCTGGTCACGCCTCTAATTCTTTTTTATCCCATTGCTTTGGGAAGGGCTCCACTGTAGTCACCTTCTGTGGCTCTCCGCGCTCTCCCTCACCCACCCCCACACCAACTAAAATGCCTTGGATGCAGATCCAAGAGGGACAAAGAGAGAGAGATTGTTGGGGTGGTAGAGTTTGTCACTAGAGTTATTGATGCCACAGACGGACAGACAGATACAAGTATCGGAATATCTCTCCATTCCACCCTACCCATAGCCCACACCATGGAACTGGTACATTATTCAGCCTTGCTATTCTGTGATGGACTGGGTACTGGATCTCCAACTGAGCCTTGGGAGTAACCCGGAAGACCACAGACTCTGCCCTGCAAGCATCCATCCCTCATGATGCTCCATGCAAATGGGAGTGAAGTCGAGGCTCATTTTTCCTATATAATTAAGACTTTCAAAACCAAAAGAGTGGGTTGGGGATTTAGCTCAGTGGTAGAGCGCTTGCCTAGCAAGCGCAAAGCCCTGGGTTCGGTCCTCAACTCCGGAAAAAAAAAAAAAAAACAAAAGAGCACAGTGTTAAGCCAAGCATAGGTCTCTTCTAAGTGTGTGCCCTGTGTGATTCACAACACACATGTACACACGCATAAACATACACATGCACACACATACTTACATGCATAAGCATGCACAAGCACATATGCACACACACAAATGCACACACACACAAACACACACACACACACACACACACACACACACACACACTAGCCCTGCCTGCTTGCCTGTGACTTCCGTTGAGTACACACCCTTACACCACCTAACACTCTTCTGGTTAGTTCCAGCCATGTACCCCTCCGGCCCTGTCCTGAACCACACAAGTCTGTGACTTCTGCTCAGTCTCTCTCACTTTCTAGGCCTACTCCTGCCAGTCTCCCCACTCCTGGGTCAGGCACATAGCCTGTGGTCTCACCCACATCGATGGTCTATCCCATGCTTCCACTCTCTGACAACAGTGGCACCCAGCAGCTCAGGTCTGCTCCCCGGAAGGTCCTCCTCCCTGCAGGCATTGGGCCGACGTCCCTCCTCTGTCTGCCTCTCACTCCACCCTCACCACTGCTCCTTCTGTGGTCCTAAGCGTCTGTTCAGCAGAGTCCAGCCTGCAGCTCAGGGGTCCTTGACTCTCAGCAAATCCTGCTCAGAGGTTTGTGCGGTAACTGTACTTTCAAGACTGTTGGTAAGTGACGCGACACAGTTAAAGGTTTGTTTCTGTTGCAACTGTGATGTTATAAAATGAGAAAATATTAATATAGACGGACCACGTGGCTGGCCCAAGGCCACACGGTTAGTTAGTGCATAGCCATCCTGTGACTCCAGCTTTTAGTAACTCCTATTATAATCTTATAATTCCTAAGGTACTGGAGACTGAGAGTCATAGGGACAAGAAGAAATAAGACAATGTGGTGTTTTTAAAAAGCCATCATTGAGAGCTGGGGAGTAGCTCAGTGGACAGGGTTCTTGGTTCAAGTCCCCACACCATGCACTGGGTGTGTGACAGCACACGGCTGTAATCCCACTTTCAGGAGGTAAAGCAAGGAAGAACCGAGCTCAACGTCATCCTTGGCAGCTCCAGGGCAGCCTGAGGGTGTGTGAGACCATGTCGCCTCCAACACCCATCACACCCACCACACCCCAAAATTTGGCTGCATGTTCTCGAGCACCATGGAGATGTGGGTGCCTGTGTCCCTTCCCCTGAGTCCACAAGAGACTGAGGTAAGCATAACTCTAGTTCAGAGAGAGGTCCACCTGGTCCTTTCAGGATGCTCACTGTGAGGGAGGGAAACAGGGCTGGGTATCAGAGTACCCTAAGCCTGTCGTGCCAATGAGGTCTCATCTGGGGGTGCTGGCCAGTGGCTCAGAAAGATCGGCTGCCACGAGCTATCGAGAGCCCCCAGCCAGGTGGGTTTAATCTGCAGCCGTTGCCTGTACATTCTTCCTACATAAAGCTTCCAGAAGCAGCCCTGGAGGAGAGTTCAGCCATCTCCACCCCAGTTCTGCCTGAGCCCCTGACCCACACACAGAATCTGAGAGTGTGATAAAATGCTTCCCCCAAAATTGTGAGCTCCAGTTGATGTGTTCCTCTTGCACTTGCCGGGGGTTCCCTTAACAGCTAAGGAATAATAGGTATTGTTGGGGAAGACCATGCTCGGAGAAAGCAGGCTTGTGGGGGAGGACTCTTCCTCCATCGTCTCCCTCCAGGGCTGGTTACTGTAAGTGGGTTTACCAGGAGCTGAACTCTACTTCCGGATTTAATTTCCCAGCCCCTGCCCCTCCTCTCTTCCTACTGGATGGAACTGCTGGGAGATTCCAGGAAAGCATACGCATTCACGATAGTTGTGAAGCCCCCTGCCCACCATCTGCTCCCTGCCTGCCTCGCCTTGGCAGATCCACCCTATCGAAAACATTCTCCAGCCCAAGCCATTAGCTCTCCAGAGCCTCCCACAGCTGCTCCCTCCCCTGCAGTTTGCACCTTCCCAATAAAAGCATCGCCTCTTGATTACAGAAGAAAGCTCCACCCTAATCGACTTCCAGGCATTAAAGTTTTACTGAGATGATCTCAGAGGTGCCCCCTGAGGAGCAGGGGCAGTGCGGAGCAGTATTGCTGCCCATGGGGCCGCGGTGCCTGCAGAGCGCTTCCAAAGCCAGGGACCTACATTTTGGGAGAGCACATTATAGGGAGCTAACGGAACAGCTCAAAGTAAGGCAAGTGTTTCTTCTCCTGCCCTCAGCACTGGAACGGAGGGCCGGCCCCTTGAGTCTTGGGTCCCCATTGTATCTCACTGGCCTGTGTTGGTGGGGCACAGGGGGACAGAGGCTAGGTGGCCCTCGCTGATTTGCTGCCCGCGGTTGGCTCAAAGCCTGTTGGGGTGCAATGAAGGGCATGGTGTCTGACCCTAAGGAAGCAGCGAAATACGAAGATCCTCTGAAACCGGCAGGTGCTCGGCACGAACAGCCTTGGGCCGCAGGTGCACGCGGGGATGAGTTCCGGATGGTCCCATACAGAAGGGGCTGGGGTCCAGCTTACCAGCTCTGAGGGCCGTGCTTGGGTCTCCAGGCTTGGGAGGTCGGATCCATCCCTCCTCTCCCCCTCCCACTCTCAGAGCTTTGCACCTCACACCTTGTGTTTGAAGCGAACAGAAAGAGAGCTGGGTACATTTTTAATGTCATACTGTTTGCAGGGTTTTGTACATGTACACACACACACACACACACACACACACACACACACACACACACACACACACACCCTGCAGAGATTAAACCCAGGACCTCACTCATACTAAGCATGTAGTCTGCACCATTTGCCCAGCCACAGCCTGGTAACCTGATTCTTTTAAATGGCAGAAGTATCCCCGTGGTTGCCGTATCCTGCTGAAGCGCTTTTGTACCTTAAATCTTAATCCTTTTTATTCAGTGTGTGTTTGTGCATATACACTCGTGTGCATATACTCACGTGTGCATATACACGCGTGTGCATACGTGTGTGTACCTGTGGAGTTCGTTCTCTTCTACCATGTACTACTGGGTACATGGTACATTTACCCACTAAAGCATCTCCCCAGCCCAATCTCAAACCTTCAAAACATTTTCTTTTAAGGATCCATGCATATGTGTGTTGCATATGTGTGTTGCATATGTCTATGTATGTTTTGTACTTGTATACATGTGTTGTGTGTGTTGTATATGTGTGTATCTATGTGTGTGTTGCGTATTGTGTGTCTATGTCTATATGTGTGTGCATGTTGTATATATGTTATGTTATATGTATGTGTGTTGTGTATTGTATGTGTCTATGTCTATGTGTATGTGTGTGCATGTTGTATATATGTTACGTTATATGTATGTGTGTTGTGTCTGTGTATGCATGCTATGGGTGGGCATGCATTAACACAACACACATGTGAAGATCACAGGACGACTTGCAGGAACTGAGCCTCTCCTTCTATCCCATGGGTCTCAGGAATGTAACTTAGGTCACCAGCCATGGTGAAGGACACCTTTATGTCCTGAGCCATCTCTCACGCCCCTCGATCTTTGTTTTGTTTGGGGTTCTTCGTTTGTTGAGACAGAGTCTCATGTCCTTCCAGACAGGACTCATTAAATAGCGGAGGATGACTTTGAACTCCTGATCCTCCTGCCTCCCAAGTGCTATGATAACAGATGTCTATCACCATGCCCCAGCTGAGTCTCAAACCATAGAGCATCCCCCTGAGAATGGTGTGGTTGCTCTGTTCCATATAGGCTGGGTAATTTACAACATCCCGCCCTAACCTGGTCCTTTCTCTCAGTACTTCGGGTGTGGTTCCACTGGCAGCTTTCCTAGTTTCACTTTGCTCCTGCCTTGGGCCATCACGCCTGAGGGCTTCCTGTACCTTTCTCCTGCCTTGCCCTCCATCCCTGACTCAGCCGCTGAGGCGGCTGCTGAGCTGGTCTTAGCAAGCCCTGGGGAATTGGTCCCTCTGTGTCACAGGGAGAAGAGAGAAGGGAAATTTTATCTCCTCCAGACAATTTTGGAGCCAAATTTATAATCTCCAATAAGCACACAACATGTCCAGGATGCTTTCACACCTTGTGAGCCCTTAAACTTTGATGGGGAAGATTTAAGGCTTAGAGAAAGTCTATTTGATGATAAAATAGGTCCAGGGTGTGTGGGGAGGGGGGTCACTGAAGGCAAATCTATTTAAAAGGGAAGTGGCGTTTTATAATAAGCAGTGAGGGTAAGGGGCAGATGGGGGCTTAATTTAAAAAACTGAAGCTTAAGATCTTTGAATTATTATACATTTAGCCGTATTTTTATTACAATTACATCTAGGGACAGTTTGGGAGGAAAGAAAGATAAATCAAGACTTGTTTGGGGTTCGCTTTTTATTTTCAGAAGACAGATGTAACATAGCTGGCTACCGGGCAGGGAGACGATGCAACAGTTAGAACGTACTCTGCCCTTGCAGAACATTGGAGCTTGGTTCCCAAGGCGGCCCCGCGGTGGCTCACCTGTAACTCCAGCCCTAGGGGATCGGATGCCTGCTTCCAGCCTGTGCGGGCGTCTGCACTCACATGCATATACCCACACACATACAAATAATTAAAAGTAGAAATGAAATATTTTTTTGAAAGATAGCTAACTGTGACACCTTTGCTTTTTATTTGACCTTTTTAAAGATTTATTTTTATGGTTTGTGTCCGGCCGGACCATATGCATGCAGTACCTATAGAAACCAGAAGAGGGCGCTGGGTTTCCCGTGGGACTGGAGTTACAGATGGTTGTGAGCTGCCATGCAGGTGCTGGGAACCCACTGAGCGTCTCCCCCAGCTTCCTACAGCCAAACTCTGCAAAATAGTCAAGGGCTTCTCCAGGATCCTCCCGAGGCGTCCTTATGTCGCTGCCTTTCTTTCCTTCAGCTGTAAGCAGATATTCTGCTAGACCCTCATTTCCTTGGAGACTTTTTAATAACTACCGTGTCCCTGAGCCATCGCTTCCACCTCCCTTGGGGAAGCCCTGCGTCTGTTGTCACGCCGGCGACTTCACTTTGCGGTTGGTTGGCATAGTGATCACAGCTTGGGTGAGAGCACCAGTGAGGAGCTACAGCGAGCAAGCTGTGAGCAGAGCCAGCTGTTCAAGAATCTGTTCCAGGGAGTGATCGCGCGTGCTGACCTCTGCTTCCTGACTTGCAGTTGTGCGTGTCCCATAAATCAGTGTTCAGTAGTAAGGCTTCCCTGTACTCAGAAATATAAGTTAGCACTGCCAATTCTAGGTGAAAGGGCTCCATGGGAGAAGTCCGAAGGTGGGCTCACCCCACGAAGGCATTTGGCTCTGGACTAAGTAATGTCGCCCTCAGGCGGAGCCTGGAGGCTTAAACCCTGGAGCTGTGTCCCACACTTAAAGCTGCAACGCAATGCAAAAGTCTGCTTTGTGCTACTGCTGTCTGCTGAATACAGCGCTCTTTACCAGTTCTCTCATTGTTGTGACACATGCTAGGGACAGACAGGTTGCATGCACATGACAAGGGGACAGAGAGGTTGCATGTACCTAACAGGTGGGGAGAGACAGGTTGCATGTACCTGACAGGTGGAAAGAGACAGGTTGCATGCATGTGACCAGGAGAGATAGGTTGTATGCATGGGACAGGGGGAAAGACATGTTGCATACATGTGACAGATAGGCCAACTCAACTGTAGATAGGGGGAGGAGATTTATAAGAACCAAGAAGGCTTAAAATCCCTTCCTTTTTAAAAATTGTATTTATTTATGAATGTATTTATTATTGAGGCGAGGTCTCCTATAGCCCAAGCTGGCATTGCAGATAACCTTAAATTTAATCCTTCCTTCACCTCCCTGAGCAATGAGATTACAGCTGTGTGCCACTGAGCCTGGTTTACGCAGTGCTGGGGTCAAATCCAGGGCTTTGTGCACGCTGGGCAAGCACACTACACAGTGAACTGCATCTGTAGCCCTGCTTCCTGTTTGTTTACCTTATTTCATTTGTATGGGGCTTTGCCTGCCCATATGGTTCTGTACCATGTGTGAGCCTGACTCTTGTGGGAAGCCCAGACACAGTGCTGGAGGCCCTGGAACTGGGGTTAAATAGTTGTGAGCTGCCACGTGCATGCTGTGAACTGAACCCAAGTCAGACACACGTGTTCCAAATGCTCAGCCAAGAACAAGTCAGGAACAAGCACTCCTAGCTCTTGGCCTGCTCTCTCCTCTCACATTTCATACTCTCCAAGGACCCAGCTAATCCAGACAGGGTTGTACACGCCTTTAACACCAGCACTAAGCAGGGGGGTCTGTTAGATCTCTGAGCTCAAGGCCAGCCTGGTCTACCTAGTGAGTTCTAAGCCAGCCAAGGCTACAACACAATGAAGCCCTTTGTCAAAAGGGGGTGGGGGGGATCAGGTCAAATGTCCTATCCAAGACAGTCTCAATCCCCTCAAAGTTGTTCTTATTTTTGTGTGTGTCTCTGTAGGGTTCAAGGTAGAAGCTGAGAAAACTCACTTGCTTCTGACACAGATTTATTTTCTAAGCATTCAGAGAGGAGGCCAGTTTGGGATGCGAACCCTGATCTGAAAGGGAGCTTGTACAACATTTTTATATGGTGGGAACGCAAAGCAAAGGGAGCGGGTGGGCTGTTGGCATTGAACACTTAAAATTGGTGACTGGGCCTTATCTGGGTCACCTGGTTTCAGGGTCCTTGAGTCAGCTTTTGCAGCCACATCCCTCCTGGACTCTGCTCTGGAATTTTGGAATAAGGGAACAAAGCCATGGCCAAGCTGCACACAGTCGATTAAGACAGGACAGGCAGCACATTCAAGACTCGTGTGCCTTAGGTTAGATGACAGGATAACAGCGTCTTCTCTTTCCTCCCCTTCCTGGTTAACAGACAAACCTGAAACATCTGAGGAAGCAGGATAGGAGTGGGTTCTGGGGCCTGGGAACGTGAAGTCTGTTTTGACCCTGCCAGCAAGGTGGAACTCATTTCTGAAATGGCTGAACTCAGGAAACTACCTCCTAACACATTCTTTTCTTTACAGGGAAAATAATAAAAATGCTAAATAAATTGCCTCCAACAATCCAAGACAGGGTGTTGGGGTGGGGGGATAACTTGAGAGTACTGTGCTTGTGCCAGGTGAGCGGTGCCGGCCTGTGACCTCGGCTCTTGGGAGGCTAATTCAGATCATTGTGACCCTGCCATCTGGGGCTACATAACGGTCCTAGCACCCCGTGGTGGCTCAAAACCACTTGTAACTCTGGGTCTAGAGGATCTAATGTCCCCTTCTGACATCTGCAGGCAAGATGCACGCATGTGGTACACATACATTCACACAGGCAAAATGCCCACACATAAAAACAGGACCGGCAAGATGGTCCAGTGGGTAGAGACACTTGGTGCCAAACCTTACTACCTGATCTTGATACTAAGGTGTCACATGATAGAAAGATAACCGACTCCTCTAAGTTGGCCTGTCTGGTCTCCACATGCATGCCATGGCCCAGATGTGCACATGTACACACACAGACACAGACACAGACACACACACACACACACACACACACACACACACACGTGTTCATACAGCTGTGGAGAGCTAAAGCCCTTAACATGGCTGGCTGGTGGGAATGCAGCATGGTGTAGCCATTGTGGGGAAAAGTTTGGAAGTTCCTCAAAGAAGTTAAAGATAGGTAGGCCGGCTAATTTTATGTCAGCTTGACACAAACTAGAGTCATCTGAAAAGAGGGGGCCGGGATTGAGAAAATGCTGCCACAAGATCCAGGTGTAAGGCATTTCATTCATTAGTGGTTGGTGGGGCAGGTGCTAGCCCATTGTGGGTGGAGCCATCCCAGGGCAGGTGGTCCTGGGTTCTATAAGAAAGCAGACTGAGCAAGCCACAGGGAGGGAGAAAGTATCACCTTCCATGGTCTCTGCTTCACTTCCTGCCTTGAGGTTCCTGCCCTGTTTGCGTTCCTGCGTGGACTTCCTCTGATGATGAACAGTGCTGTGGAAGCCGGGCCGAATAGATCCTTTCCTCCTCACCCTGCTTTTTGGTCATGGTGTTTCCTCACAGCAGTAGAAACCCCAACAAAGGCAAGTTGGTACCAGAAGGGGAGCACTGCTGTGGCAGACCTGACCATGTTTTGGGGAAGTCTGTGTTAAGACCATGGAATGCTGGCCTAGAAAAGACATTGGTTCAAAGAGCTCAGTGAGTTGTTCGGTGGGAGCCTGCAAGAGACGAATGCTGAGAGCAGTGCGGGTGATGGAGGCCTGGCTCGTGGCGTTTCAGAGGAAATTTTAAAGCCTGTCTAGGCCCTTTGCTAGTTTGAGCTAAGATTCTCTGGTTCTGGCTAGCTGAGGTCGGAGAATCGGTTATGACTAACAAGATACTAGATCTACTAAAGTGAAACCTTTGTGTTGCTGGAACACTTGGTGCTGGTCAGCTGGACCTGAAGAATGCTGTGAGACCCCCCATTGTTGAGGTGGGATCTAGAAAATGTTTGAGAATCTGCAGAGATTGCAGAGGTGGCCAAGATTGTTCCTCATACTGGCAGCTGAACAACTTGGTAATTTAAGACTCATCCAGGTGGTACTGGTTCTGAAGGCATGAATGGGTCATGGACTGCAGCTGAGGCTTGGCACTGTGAGAGGCCAGGAGAGGCCACTGGTGAAGGCACAGCCTCAGTGGCAGTTGATGGTCCAGGACTGAAGGGGTCATGCAAAAAAGTTGAGGCTTTGCACCATGAAGAGTGTCTTAGTGAGGGTTTCTATTCCTGCACTAACATGACCAAGAAGCAAGTCGGGGAGGAAAGGGTTTATTCAGCTTACACTTCCACATTGCTGTTCATCACCAAAGGAAGTCAGAACTGGAACTCAAGCAGGTCAGGAAGCAGGAGCTGATGCATAGGCCGTGGAGGGATGTTACTTACTGGCTTGCTTCCCCTGGCTTGCTCAGCTTGCTTTCTTATAGAACCCAAGACTACCAGCCCAGGGATGGCATCACGCACTGCACAATGGGCTGGGTCCTCCCTGCTTGATCACTAATTGAGAAAATGCCTTACAGCTGGGTCTCATGGAGGCATTTCCTCAAAGGAGGCTCCTTTTCTGTGATAGCTCCAGCTTGTGTCAAGCTGACACAGGAAACCAGCCAGTACAAAGAGTCTAAGATTCTACTGGTGAAATGTGCAGCCAGTTGTAGAAGACCCAGCGTTTTGGAGATAACTAGAACCATGGATGACCACCAAGAAGAGAAGCAGCAGGAGAACAGAGCCAGCCAGGACCGAGAAGATGAGTTCTGTGTGCTGTAGAAGGCAGAGCTGGAAGACTGACATAACCCCTTTGGAGGAGTCCAGCATCGTGAGTGAATCCCAGATATTGGACACTGGGTTATTTACACTGCTGGAGTTTGGTTTTGCTTTGTTCAGATTGACTATGCCCAGGGTGTTCCCTCTTGAAATGATGAAGTATTTAACTCTCCATTTACTGGAGCCCACAGTGGAGACTTTGAGTTTTAAAAGACTTTGGATATAGAAAAAAAAATTGGCTATTTTAAAGGGACTGAAATTTTAGTGCGTTTAAATTTGTAAAAATTGTACAACTCTTACAGTTAATCTATTTTTGTTTAGTTTTTCCACTAACTTATTTGCTTCCTGATTGCACCCCTCCAAAACCCCTCTCCAATCCCCTCTTCCCATTCTCTTCTGAGAAGGAGGACGTTCCCCCTGGGCACCAACCCACTTGGCAGCTCGGATTACTGAGGACGTGTGCTATCTTCTCCTACCAAGGCCAAACAAGACACCCAGTTATGTGTCTGGGGGTGGGGAACGGTATCTACAGGCAGGCAACAGAGTCAGGGTGAGCCCCCACAACAGTTGTTGGGGAATCTACGAAGACCAAGCTGTGCGCCGGCCACACCTATGCAGGAGACCTGGGTCCAGCCCTTGTATGCTGTTTGGTGTTTCAGTCTCTGGGAGTGCCCTATAGTTACTTATGTTCTTAATGTAAGACCTTGGAGATGAATAAGACAGGAGGGTTTCCCCAACAACTGAAGCAGGACTGTTGCTAAATTTAGTCATTGCCTGCCTGCGAATTCTGTCCCCAAAACTGGGCTTCCTTATCTGACCTTAGTGGGAGAAGATGCACTGAGTCTTGCAGTGTTTTTTGTTGTTGTTGTTGTTGTTGTTGTTCTTTTTTTTTTTTTTTTTTTTCTGGAGCTGGGGACCCGAACAGGGCCTTGTGCTTCCCCAGGCAGCTCTACCACTGAGCTAAATCCCCAACCCCTGCAGTGTTTTGATATGTAGAGGTGAGTTGATACCCAAGGGGGCCTTCCACCCTCTCAGAAGCGGATGGGGGAGGGACTGCGAGAGGGGGGGCTGGGATGGGGGGGTAGCAATCGGAATTTAAGTAAACAAAAAAAGGAAAGGAAGGGCTGTGGCTTAATAGTGATGCTTTTGTGTGTTAAGTTGACAATGGGTCAATTGTTCGAGCCAGTCTTAATGTCAACTTGACACAAGCTAGAGCTATCTGAAAGGAGGGGACTTGCATTCAGAAAAATGCCTCTGTAAGATCAGCTGCAACACATTCTCTAACGAGTCCTAATGGGGAAGGGCCCAGCCGATTGTGGGTGGTACCATGCCTGGGCTGGTGGTCCTGGGTTCTCTAAGAAAGCTGACTGAGCAAGCCATGAAGCGCAAGCCAGGACAAAGCACCCCTCCATGGCCTCTGCATCCACTGCTTCCTGTCCTGACCTCCTTGGATGACGGACAGTGCTGTGAGAATAGAATGTAAGCCAAATGAACCCTTTCCTCCTGCCTCAGTCCACTGGATTCGGCAGGTAGCAAGGTGTCCCTCCCTTGATATTAAAACTAAGGAAAAGTCTGTCTGTCTTGAATATGTGGCCATGTTCTTATTTCTGACTAGTCTTAAATCTAAGCTTACTGTGTCTACATGACTTGGTTATAGATAAAACTGGCTTATAACTTATGTATAGTTAAAAACCTATAACAACTGTAACAAAGCTAGTTTTAAAATGAGTAACTCAGGGTTGGAACCACTCTGGACAACATGAGGTGACCAAGGACACAGGTCTCCAAAGATACTGGTGAAGTGGGATAATATTTTCATGTAACTATTATAAAAGGTAGGATTTAAAACCACGTTTCTTTAATGAGGTGTTGAAGCTGGACCTCCATGCATTTGTACACAAGAACTTTACTTGCTGGCAACCAAACTTTGTAACATGAAAATGAAAGGAGAATTATACGAATTCTAGGTTTGGAGATACAAAATTAAAAGAATAAACTCCAAAAAGCCACAAACTCAGGGCTAAGCCCTGCCGCCAGGAATAGCAGGCCATAAAGATAAAGAAAAGGAATGCAAAAACCAGCTCAGGCTATCGAGGACTGACCCATAAACCATCCAAAGACATCCCCCCAGCTTACTCAGAGTCATACTTTAACCAGATGTCCTCCAGACCCTGATAAGCCCCTACTTGTGCTTTTCAGCCATTGTGTCCTGCAGAGAGCATTCCAGGAAACCGGGCAGCCCAAGCCTAACCAGAGGTGTTTCAAATACAAATGCTTCATCATTTTGACAAACTTTTAAAAATAATGAGGACCTGAAGACCCTACCCTTCTCCTGATTTAATAGCTCTGTTCCAGGAACCAGGGGGCCATAAAACCTTCTGGCGTCCCCTTATCTCCTGGAGCCATAAAACAATCCTGTAACTTGTGGTGCATCCCCCTTTGACATCCCCCCCATCCCCTGGGCTCACAGCCTCTGCCTTTAAATGCTCTTTCTCCCAGCCTCTCGGGGCCGACACCTCTGTCTCCTGCGTGGGATACATGTCGGCCCGGAGATCTCTGTAATAGGGTCTCCGTAATAAACCTCGCCTTTGCTTATTACATCCAAAATGGTCTGTGTCTGGGGTCCGCGATTTCCCAAGACTTGAGTAAGGGTCTCTCTGCGTGGGATCTTTCATAAATGGGGCCTCGTCCGGGATCTTCCCAGACTCCGAAGACCCCTTGGAGGTGAGTTAGATGTTTGTCTGAGTGTTTCTGTGTGAGCGGCGCCGCATTTGTCAGTCTGTGTCTGTCTCAGTTTTGGTTCCGCCGTATGTGTATATGTGTGTGTCTCGGTACCGGTGGAGTCTCACTCTGGTCTAGCTGGATTGTTTTCGATTCGGAACGAATCGAACCGGTTTTTGTTTCCAGCAGAGTCACTTTTGGATAGGGACGACTTGGTCCGACTCTTATTTCGGTAGTTTCTGGTCCGAGGGACTTGGATCGGTTTTCCAGGCAGCTGTTACGGAGGCCTGTGAGGGCACCGTGACCGCAGGGGACAGACGTGTCCGGCACTGCAGGCTGTCACTCTCGGGGGACGCCTCAAGGGTGAAGGGGGCCCAGAAGGTACTGGGTGCCTCCTTTTCGGTTCACGGAGATTAGACTCCTAGAAGTAAAGCGGAGAACTTAGACTCCTAAAAGAAAAGGCGACTATATTAAGTAAAGCCGCGAGAGAACTCTGCCGAGTTACCTGGCTTTCGGTTTCCTGTAGAAAAGTCGCAGAAGGCGACCAGTATTAAGTATTCTTGTCCCTCTTGTTGTGTTAGTCTTCTGTGTTGAGTGTTTGTCAGACTTTGTAGACGAAATGGGACAGACGGTGACAACCCCCCTTTCCCTGACTCTTGATCTTGGACCGACGACTGTGTTTAAAATCTTGGACTGACAACTGTGTTTGAAATCATGAAACTGTTTGCTTTGTTCGTCAAAGAGTTTTACTTGGTCCTCCTGGTGCTTAAGTTAAAAGTTAAAAATAATTTGCTTGAGAAAAATTGTTTTCTGCCAGGGAGTTTGTCTTTCTCTCTTGAGCCTCCTCTCCAAGGAGAGAGGCCCCTCCCTTTGCTCCCTTTGACCAACCTAGCTGCTGTTAACAGTTGTGTAAACAGACATTAACAAAAACCTTGAGGAAGAAACCGCTCGTAAATAAAAAAATTCCCCCAGATAAGGCCTCCGGTATGAAACAAGTATAGTGAGTAAAAAAACTTAATTTATGGACCCCGCTCTAGTGGAGGTGTGTTGGTTGATAGCCAATGTTAATTTTAAAACATAGTGTTTTATCTGTGCTTGTGCTCGCAGCACACAGTAGGGGGGGAGCGAAACTAGCTGCGGAGCTGCTACAGTGAGCATGGGGACTTCTCAAGTCTCACCCAATTTTTCTGGCTCTTCAGGAGCTGTTTAAAAGAAAAAGGCTTAGGATAAAAGAAACACTACAGAGAGATTTCTTAGTGAATTGCTACACCTTGGTTTTGATCTCTGGGAATCTCAAGGTGGACAGCTGAGATAAAGCTGAGAAAAAGATTTAAATTTTGCTTGAGAAAAAAATCTTAAAGGCAGAGTTTCAGCCAGTGTGGCACTTAGTGCGTAGCTGCCTAAAAGATCAGAAATGCTGTCAACAGGCTATAAAAAAGGGACAGGCTGTGTTAGAAATGCTACAGGAAAAATGATCTAAAAAGGCTGAGAGTGAGGTGGGGGAGGACTCTAAAGAAAATAAGAACAAGAAAGAAATTTCTGCTTTTAGTGACCAGACCTTCAACTCTTGCTCACAGAAAGAGAGTGCTCATTAAGAGAAGTTCTTTAGGGAGCTTGCCTTATCTGCTGGCCCTATTCCAAGAGAGGAGTCAGTCTCCAGCATTAAATTACTTTTCTCACTGGTCATCATTAACATAGAGAATGTCTTTGATCCTATCCCCACAGCAGCCAGTTCCTGCCCCTGTGGTCGAAATGTCCCAGGTTGGGGGGGGCAGAGAAGCCCCTAAAATAGTTTCAAAAAATCTACAACAAACTGTGAAGAACTTTGTTTTGCCAGTCAAAATTTAAAATTCAGGCTTTGGCTGTGGCCAAGGTCAGGATTAATGTTTTCTTTTCCATGGGCCCTTAGCCCACTGAGACAGTTTGGTGAAAGGACTACTACTACAGTCCTGATATTCAGAGACATGGAGAGAGCTATAGTTTTTTTTATTAAAGGTTGGTACTATAATATTAACAATCTCTTTATTAGATATAAGAGACAAGAAACCCCAGGTGAACTGGTTACAATTCTTTTGTCAGCTGCTCAGTATCTAACACCCAGGTTCTAACGTCTCTCCATCCTTTTGTTATTAGGTCTTACTAGAAGCCTAGTGCCATTTAGAGGATGGGTCTCTTGAGCGATAAAGCCACGGAGCTGACACTCACTGAAGGGAGGTTCTCCTTAAGGAAAAATCTAAGTCCAGAGAGACAGCTGGTAACAGATAGGCTGCCCCTCTGCTCACTTTTCTGTTTCACAGACACAAGGCCTTTTTGTCCCAAGAAAGCCTCCTGGCTTAGCTGTGTGACTAAATGCTATTTGCCCTCTTCAGTGGACCTCTATTCTCAAGATTCTCTTGTTTTCTTACCATCCCATTTGAGATGCTTGTTAGTAACTGTTACAGGTCTTCTTTACCACCGAGGAAAGACGGAATCCTACTAGAGGCCAAAAAAAAAAAAAAAGTTCCAGACATGGATGGAAGACCCTCACTTCTGCCTGCTCTCTTCAGACGCCTGAAGGTAGGGAGTGCTCCAGGTCTGCTGCCAGGCTCCAAGGGTGGGTCTCCGAGGGGCTAAAAAATGCCCCACTAATTTGGCTAAAGTAAAAAAGGATATAAAGAGAAAGTTACAGAAATTTAAAGGGTTAAGCTAAGTTGCTGAGAGTTAATATAAGTTACAGAGAAAGTAAGGTTAAAAAAAAAGAGATAAAAACAAGAAACTAGAGAAGAAAAGAGACAAAAAAGGAAGCTAGAGAGCTAAAGAGAGAGGAACATATACTAAAGACTAGAGAGCTAAAGACAAGAGAGGAACATATACTGGCCACAGTAGTTAGAGAACCTAGGAAGATAGTACCTGGCAACAGAAGAGAATTCCTGGCTAAAGATCAGTGTGCCTAATACAAAGAAAAAGGACATTGGGTCAGGGACTGCCCCAAAAAGAACAAGAGGAGCCACTGGAGAGCCTCTCGGTCCTAGAGTGCTGGCTATACACAGAGATAGAAGGGAAGCCTGCCCAGTTGTTTTGTGGATACAGGGACCCAATGCTCTGTGCTCCTATGCCCCCCAGTGGGCCAATATCCAAAGACTTGAGTGCAAGGGGCTACTGGCAACGAACAATATTTATGGACTACCCGAAGAACAGTGGAGCTTGGCGTGGGCCGGGTAACCCACCCACTAGTTCATGGTCATCCCTGAATGCCCCTATCCCTTGCTCATGAGAAAATTGCTCTCCAAAATGGCTTGCGTGGGCTAAAATGGCTGGGTGAGGCCATGTGTATGCATATCTACAGACTGTGTATGTAGAGCTTAAGACCTGTCTCGGTACACCAGTACCTGATGCTGAGAGATATATAGCTTAGTGCTGCTCTGCCTAGAACACATCACTCCTGCCAGCCAGGCACTAACAATTATCACCCAATCCAGGACTTAAACTGTGATAGAGTGGCTGATGTTTTGCCTTTAAATAAATTGTCCCAGAGGATGGGACCACTGGTCTAGATTCTCCACTGGTTGGGGACAATCTGGTCACCTTGCTGCCCAATCCTGACCTGGAGCCACCACAACACGAGTGTCAAACACTGACAGAAGCCCATGGGTGGAGGAAAGACCTCTGCGACTGGCTGATTGACCCCTGCTGAAAGCCGAGGACCTTGTCCACAGACGGGAACAGTTCTCTTCATGAATGAAGGTCAGAGACAAGTGGGTGCTGCCATGGTGGACAACATGATGTCATCCGGGATGGCTCAACTTCTACCCCCCCAGCACATCAGCACTTCAGATGCCTTTACCATCTCTTAGATGCCCTGGTGAAGCCAACAACTGTGACAAAGTACTATTCATTGTTCAGGATATCAGGAGAGAAAGATTCAGTGACATGGGACAGTAACAAAACAGATAAAGTGGCTCAGGAAATCTACAGGAGCCTATCCTGGTTGCAGGCCTACAAGGGACAGCCACTGAGAACTAGGATCCGACTAAGGATGGCCTCACTTAAAAACCTCAAAGTTCAGGAAAAAAAAAAAAAAAAAAAGACAATGAGCCCTTGAGGGGAAAGCTATAATCCCCAGAGAACAAAAAAAGACTCACTTTGCCAAATACAGAAATGGACTCATTTAAGAGATAAACAGTTTATCCAAGTAGTTAAGTATATATAATAGACTTTAAGATTTTAGCCAGAGAGACAATAAAAAGTATAAGATATGTCAATAAGTGAATGCTTAACAAACAAACAGGACAAAAAGAGACCTAGAGTTTAATAAAAAAAGTTTGGTTTGGCTCAAAAAGGCTTGCCCCAAGGCCCCTAAGGAATCTCCCCAGCCCCGGAAAAAAAAAAAAAAAAAAAAAAAAAAAAAAAAAAAGTCGACCAAAAAAATATGATCACAAATATCTCCTAGTGCTTGTAGATACTTTTTCAGGAATAGATAAAAGTTTTCCTCACCAAATGAGACGGCCTCCGTAGTCATCAAGAAGATACTAGAAGAAATCTTCCCCCGGTCTGGAATGCCCAAGGTAATCTGGTCAGAAAACGGCCCTACTTTCGTTGCCAAGGTAAGCCAGGGTGTGGCCAAGTATTTAGAGGTCGATTAAAAATTACATTATATTTACAGACCTCAAAGTTCAGGACAGATAGAGTAAATAAATAAAACTCTAAAAGAGACCCTAAACAAATTGACCATGGAGACTGGCACAGACTGGGTGACACTCCTTCCCTCTTGCTCTCTTCAGAGCAAGAAATACCCCTTCCAGATTCAGCCTTACCCCCTTTGAGATCTTATATGGGGCCTCAGCTCCTCTGACTGTATTAGATGATGTTACTGAACCAACATGTCATAGTGCCATAGTAATAATGATTTGTGTGCCAGGCTAAAAGACCTACAGGTGATACAGAAAGAAATCTGCTCACAGCTGACAGCAGCCTATGCTCCGAGACCCTGAGACATCTCTCAGTCATCAGTTCAGGAGACTGCAGCTACACTGAGCCCAGACACTCAGCCTCGCTGGAAAAAAAGACTGTACCTGGTGCTGCTGACCACCCTGACAGCTGTCAATTCTCAGCCCTCATCAGCCTGTACTAGCTGTTGGGGGCTGAGAGCTCTGACCTAGAAGGAAATTCAGTCATGTTTGTCCTGGGTTCCATGGGATAGGTGTAAAATAAACTTGATTTTATTACAAATGATGTATGTTAGTACTCCTAACACTTCTTGGGACTGTGCCTCACGGATCACAACCTGTATAAGTTTAGAAGTTCTGAAAGACAGTCATGACCTTGGTGTATAGGTTCAGATAGTGTCCAGATTAGAATCCTGATGCTAAAGACTTAATAAGACACAAAAAAGATAGAGACACTTAACAAGGTTGGTTTGAGTCTTAGTTCACTCGGTCTCCCTAGATGACTACCCTACTCTCTGCTACAGCTGGGCCATTATTAATAATTTTCTTGGTTTTAGTTTTTGGCCCCTGCGTGACAAACAGGTTAATTACTTTTGTTAAAAATCGAGTGGGTGCTGTGCGGTTTTTTGATGGTTCTGAGACAACAGTACCAGTCAGGACAACTGGTGAGACCAAATACAAGACTTGATATCAAAATTCTAAGATTAGAATTATTTAGTAGAAGAAGAGGGAATGAAAGGAGAATTATACGAATTCTAGGTTTGGAGATACAAAATTAAAAAAATAAACTCCAAAAAGCCACAAACTCAGGGCTAAGCCCTGCCGCCAGGAATAGCAGGCCATAAAGATAAAGAAAAGGAATGCAAAAACCAGCTCAGGCTATCGAGGACTGACCCATAAACCATCCAAAGACATCCCCCCAGCTTACTCAGAGTCATACTTTAACCAGATGTCCTCCAGACCCTGATAAGCCCCTACTTGTGCTTTTCAGCCATTGTGTCCTGCAGAGAGCATTCCAGGAAACCGGGCAGCCCAAGCCTAACCAGAGGTGTTTCAAATACAAATGCTTCATCAATTTTGACAAACTTTTAAAAATAATGAGGACCTGAAGACCCTACCCTTCTCCTGATTTAATAGCTCTGTTCCAGGAACCAGGGGGCCATAAAACCTTCTGGCGTCCCCTTATCTCCTGGAGCCATAAAACAATCCTGTAACTTGTGGTGCATCCCCTTTGACATCCCCCCATCCCCTGGCGCTCACAGCCTCTGCCTTTAAATGCTCTTTCTCCCAGCCTCTCGGGGCCGACACCTCTGTCTCCTGCGTGGGATACATGTCGGCCCGGAGATCTCTGTAATAGGGTCTCCGTAATAAACCTCGCCTTTGCTTAATTACATCCAAAATGGTCTGTGTCTGGGGTCCGCGATTTCCCAAGACTTGAGTAAGGGTCTCTCTGCGTGGGATCTTTCAAAAATATCCCACTTGGTGTTCATTTTAGAAACACTAAAATGTTTACATGTCAGAACCTGGTTTTGCCTTCAGAAAATTATAATTAGGTTCTGTCTCTTTACTTAGGTACTCTATTTTAATATAAAAACACAATTGAGAGATTTTAAACTTTTTAAAATTTTGGAGACTTGCAAAATGAAAAAGGTTAAAAATCGCCACAATAGCTATAAAAATGTCTAGCCTTGTCTTTTTTTTTTTTTTTTTTTTTTTTTTTTTTTTTAGATCTGAAGTGATTTTACCTTTATTTCCTTCACATTGAGCCAATCATTAAATTTCATGGTGATTTCTGGGGTGGGGCAGAAGGAAGGCGTCATTCAGTGTGATGGAGGCCATGGCCTGGTTGGCCTCACTAGGGGAGCTGGAGGAGCACGGACTGCCCTGCTGGCAGGTGGGTGATGTTCTGAGAGTGGGACAGCTGGTAAGCAATGTCCTCAGCAGCCTCCAGCTTTCGCAGCTCCATCAAGCCATCACCAGCTGTGGCCAGCGAGTTGGCAAGCAGCTCAGCTGCCTTGCAGTCACCCTCACCAGAGATGATGGCTGCCGCCTTCTGCTCAGCCTTTTCCACCACAAATCGGGCTCTCTCTGCTTCCTGCTGAGCCACCTGGTTGGCTTCCACCGCCTCTGTGAACTCCTTCCCGAAGGTCAGATGTGTCCCGTCATCCAGGATGAGCCCAAAGGTTGCCGCTCGCTCTGTGAGGTCATTGCTCGCCTGCCTGGAGACCAGCGCTCGCTGGGTAATCAATTCTCCAGCATCAAATCGAGCCACCACCGACTTGAGGATCTCTGTGGTGATAGACGGCAGTGCCCGCTCATCGTAGTCCTTGCCAATGCTGGTGTAGATACGAGGAAGCTGGCTGGCCACCGGCCGGAAGAGGATGTGAAGTGCGATGTTGACGTTCTGCGAGTCTTTGCCACCAGTGATGACTGGTACATTCCGTGGTCGAGAGCTGCAGTCAAAGATAATTGGCTTCTGTACCCAAGGGATGAGAACGTGAGTCCCTTCCCCTACCACAATGTCCTGTACGCCACGGGCCACGGAATCGGTCAAAGATGGCAGCTCTGTGTCTAGCATCCACGTCACGCCGAACTTTTCACTTTGGCAGCCATGACTCCCTCTGTTGCTTCCACTCACGCCTGTTTCCACTCTGACCTCCATATGAATTCCCCCTAGCCTTGTCTTTTAATAATCACTTTACGTGTTTATAAGCTGTAGCTTTTTTATGAATTTAATCCTACAGAAAACCTATGTTTTATGAAGATATGCACATAAAAAGATCAGGAAAGTCCCTGGACTCTCTATGAACAGTGATTATCGGTGAGAAAGTTTTATGTTTGATATAAGAGCTTCAGCTCAAAACTATGGAACCAAAATCCTAGTCTCATGAAAACCTCTATAATTAAAAAAATACAAGCTGATAGTAACCTTAAAAATGATCAAAGCCTTAAACATGTTCAGAAATGTATTTGACTATATCCATGCTAAATACCAATGTAACTAATTACAAGACAAGCTTTACTTGGTCTCCTGCCTTATGTTTGCAAGGTACAGTTTAGAACAGAACTAAAACATAGATGGTGTAACTCTGATATGCTAGGTAGTAAGTAGGCATCAAACCTATCAGATCTGCTGAATGTGGCATTTAATGTTTAAACTTACCATGATGGACAGAGACTCCCAAATCCTCAGTGACTCCCCAAAGTCTCCAAGAAGAGAAGGGCACAGCCACAAAGGTCATCACCTGGACTGTGGTATGATAACCACTGAGCTAAACTGTCCTGCTGTCCTTGGCCTGGCCTCGGCTGTGGACACAGGACACTGGAGAATTGATTGCCACACGGTGCATGGACAAAGTGAGGTCAGTCTTCCCATGTTCCTCCTCCACAGGAAAAGTCCCTTCATCTTCAGGGTCTGAGGCCAAAGACTGCCTCTGCCGTGGTGCCATGGAGACACAGGAGCCTGGGGCAACTGTCTAGGTAATGGAAAGTGGACCAGTCTGTCATTTTAATTGATACATAGGCCATTTGGATCACACTTTACTCTTCTCAGGTCTCTGATTATATTGATGGCTAAACTATAATTGTAACTTGACAGCTTCAGAACAATAACTAACGCCTTACCCCAAGGTAATCTAGCAGTGTGCTAGTTCATTAGTCAGTTCATTAGTTTGAAAACTACTAGGTCTCCTATACTAAAAAATAGGCAGACAGGCTCGCCTTGCTCTCGGCTCCGTGTTAAAAGATCATTTTAACGACTGCTCCCTGTGATTGACCACTCGTGTCTCGTGATGAATGACTGCATAGGAACAAAGATAAGAGCTGTGAGCTCTGAGGACATGAGCTTAAGTTATGAGGATTTAAATCTACTGCAGCATTTTATGGTTGGTAAGTAAGTTATGAAAGTTGGAATGTCTAAGAAAGTGCTCCAAGGTTGGTAATGGAGCTTGTAAAAGTTGGCGGGGCTAAAATAATTATTTAAAAATGTAAATACAACATGTGGTCCATACATATACAGCCACCAAACTAGATAAGATGGATGAAACAAAGAAGTGCAGGCTGACAGGAACCAGATGTAGATCTCTCCTGAGAGACACAGCCAGAATACGGCAAATACATAGGTGAATGCCAGCAGCAAACCACTGAACTGAGAATGGGACACCCGTTGAAGGAATCAGAGAAAGGCCTGAAAGAGCTTGAAGGCGCTCGAGACCCCATATGAACAATGCCAAGCAACCAGAGCTTCCAGGACTAAGCCACTACCCAAAGACTATACATGGACTCACCCTGAACTCCAACTGCATAGGTAGCAATGAATAGACTAGTAGGGGCACCAGTGGAAGGGGAAGCCCTTGGTCCTGCCAAGACTGAACCCCCAGTGAACAGGGGAGGGCGGCAATGGGAGGATGGGGAGGGGAACACCCATAAAGAAGGGGGGAGGGGTTAGGGGGATGTTGGCCTGGAAACCGGGAAAGGGAATAACAATTGAAATGTAAATAAGAAATACTCAAGTTAATAAAGATGGGGGGAAAAAGTAAACACAAGTTGTGGAGACATAAGAAAATGATTTAAGGTCCATGAGAAATGGAAAATGTTTCCTATTTCTCCCCCGACCATGCTAGGGTTAGAAAACTTTCAAATTTCAGAATTTTAACATTGAACAATGGAGTTCCGAGAAGCTGGAGTGCTGGCTGCTGAGAATTTGGTTTTAAATTCCCTTTGGTTGCCTTCTGGATATAGACTTAAAGGTGCTTCCCATGCTAAAAACATCTCTGTTCATCTGTGGATCTAGCCCTCTGGACTGAGGAGAACGTTCACGCTTTTTAATCCAAATCTATATGTTGTATTAGATCTCAAAGGCATAAATTTATTCCTGTTGTCTTCCAGACACCCCTAAATCTTTTTCTAAAGTCTTTTTCTAAAACGTTAAGTCTATATCATCTCAGCAGATTTTCTCCTGGCTGACAGACGCCACCATCCAGGGATCTTCTGTGGACTGCACACTGCCGAGCTCTGGACTGAGAGCCACTGTCACCAGTCCTGCTGATGTGACTGCTCTGTCATCCAGCTGGATCAGCCAATCAGCTGCTTCTGATGGATGCCTCACTGCAGGCTTTTTTTTTTTTTTTTTCCCTGGAGCTGGGGACAGAACCCCAGGGCCTTGCGCTTGCTAGGCAAGTGCTCTACCACTGAGCTAAATCCCCAACCCCCTCACTGCAGCCTTTGACTAGCCTTTCAGCCTTCCCGGGCCCCCAAGAACAGCGTCCTAATGTCAGCAGGAAGTAGTTACAGAAGAGAGTACTTCGTCCCTTGTCCCACCTAACAGGCTGAAATGCTAAGTTAAAAGAGGCAGAACATCAAAGATTTGATTCAGGTACATAAAGCCGGGGCTGGGGGTGTTAGGAGTTTCCCGAGTTCAGCCACCTCAGAAAGGAGTTCCACCTTGCTGGCAGGGTTGAAACATACCTCACGTTCCCAGGCCCCAGAACCCACTCCTATCCTGCTTCCTCAGATGTTTCAGGTTTGTCTGTTAACCAGGAAGGGGAGGAAAGAGAGGATGCTATTATCCTGTCATCTAACCTAAGGCACATGAGTCTTGAATGTGCTGCCTGTCCTGACTTAATTGACTGTGTGCAGCTTGGCCACGGCTTTGTTCCCTTATTCCCAAATTCCAGAGCAGAGACCAGGAGGGATGTGGCTGCAAAAGCTAATTCAAGGATCTCAAAACCAGGTGACCCAGATAAGACCCAGTCACCAACGTTAAGTATTCAATGCAACAGCCTACCTGCTCCCTTTGCTTTTTGTTCCCACCCTATAAAAAATGTTATTAAAAATGTTATAAAATCTCCATTTGGGGATGGGGTTCAGATCCTGAATTTCCTGCCTTCCTATGTGTTCAGAAAATAAAGCTTTCATTTTTAAGCTTCTGTGTCTGAAGTGACTTATTTTTTCTAGGCTCCACACCAAACCCAACGAACAGAATAGAATAAAGTGGGCTAGCAACCTGGCCTAGTGGCAGAACGCCCATCTCACATGCACAAGGTTCTGGTCCCTATCCCCCAACACTACACCGAAGGTGATGGCAAGACATTCCACCATGGGGTGGCTCAGAGATTACACAGGGCTGGGCCTGGGAGTGGCTCAGAGGTCGAGAGACTTGCTCTTGGCAGAAGACCCAAGTTCAGTTCCAGCGCACACTTCAGAAGGTTCACGGCCACCTGTAACTCCAGCTCCAGGGGATTCCATGATTCCATGCCCCACAGTTTTGGACCTCAGTCTTCATACTACCACAGACCCCTCCCCATATATACATACATGCACATATATGCTTAATAACTTTCAGTTTTTCCAAGACACTTTTTATAAATGATAGCTTAATTTTTCATGTGCAGACTACCATCACAGGGCAAGTGGGATTTTGGATCGTACTTGACAGGGGGAAGGGGATAATACGTGGAGCATGAGGGAGTCTTCAGCAGGGGGGTGTGTGGTCGAACATGAAATAAGGAAAACCCTACTGTTCAGGTAGGAACTCTCATGCCCATGGTTAGCAGGGACAGCAGGTTCTGTAGAGTGGCATTATTTCCCTAACTAACCTCAGTCTCTGCTTCTCTGGGGGCCAGGAGAACTGGGAGTGGCTGTCCTAGAATTATAAGTCCAAAATTTATTTATTTATTTATTTATTTATTTTGGTTCTTTTTTTCGGAGCTGGGGACCGAACCCAGGGCCTTGCACTTCCTAGGCAAGCGCTCTAACCACTGAGCTAAATCCCCAACCCCCAAAATTTATTATTTTAACTGCTCATATTCTGAATAGCAAAAGCAGGGTAAGCTGATCCACACACACTTTTTCATCCTCAAAATCGAAATAAATACATTTTGGAAAAGGAAAACAGGCCTCAGTTGGGCTCTGAGGCACAAATTAAATATGAAATCGGCATGCTGGGTGGGTTTCTGCCTGAGCTCCTTCCCTGGGTCTGTGTCCCACTGGAGATGTCCTCTCTTGCCCGTCTCTGTGGTGGTCTCTGTGCTTAAGTGATGAACGCCTTGATGTTGCTTGTTACTTTCTCTTTGGCTCTCTTCTATAGACTCTCCTGCAATTATGTTGCCTTACTGAGGATAGCTAAAAATGTACCTGCAGGGAGAACTTGTAAATGAGAGATAAACGCTTGATGAGCTGCAATTAGGGGTTCCTGAAAATAAATCCCAGGTGACGGTTAGCACTGCGCATCGAGGAGCAGGAGAAAGGGGTGAGGGGGCACATTGTCTTCCTTTTAACAAAGGACCAAAATGAAGGGAATTCATCAGTAATTCTGCCACTTAGAGATAACTGTCTTTAATGGACGACATCATTAGGGGCTACTGATCCACTGCCTTGGCAGGAAGAGCAGCTGAAGCGTGGTCCAGAGGGCATTTCAAAGGTAGCTATAGGGCACACGAAGCTTCCCCATGTGAGGAATTTGTGTTCCAACACTACAGTTGTGGGGAACCCCAGCCTGTGCTGGGGATAATGGTGGGACACAGAAGAATGAGGAAGACCCCATGCTCTCCCTTTCAGGCATTTGATCCTGCCTGTAATGTAATGTGATCCTGGTGGAGCCTGTCTTCACCTTAATCCCACAGGGAAATCCAAGGGGAAGCTTGTAACATGCAACCTCCTAGACAAGGAAAGGGCTTTCCTTCCAACTCAGTCATTGCTCCTGAGCTGCCAACTCGTAGTCTCCGGGTCTTATCAACAGACATCGTCAGCCATTTGAGGGCAATCCCTAAAGAAAGGTGAAGGATAAGGTGCAGCCTGAAGCCCTTGCTTCAGCTCGGGACTCTGTCCACAGGAGAAGCACTAGAAAGCTCCTGTTTGGGCAGGAGAGACGGCTCAATGGTTTAAGAGCACTGGCTGCTCTTTCTGAGGACCCGGGTTCAATTTCCAGCACGCATATGGCAGCTCACAGCTGACTGTAACTCCAGTTCCAGGGAACCCTGGTGCCCTCACACAGGCACAAATGCAGGTAAAACACCAATGTACATAAAAATAAATCTTGGAAAACTCAGTCGCTCGAGGAGCAGTCAGGCAGAGACTCCTCTCGGCTTTTTTCCCTCCTGCCTAAGGATCTCCTACGGAGAGCTGCAACAATGCCCAAAAGAAAGGCTGCAGGTGATGCGAGCCAGGAGCCAAAGAGATCGGCTCGACTGTCTGCTATGCCTGTGCCCTTTACACCAGAGTTGAAACCTAAAAGAGCATCAACTTCAAGGAAAACGAAGACCACAAATGTTGTGGAAGAAAACAAAGATGCAGGTGCCACAACAATTCCTGAAACCAAGCCAGAAGTCGTTAAAGAATAATGCAACCTGGAAAATGCTGAAAATGGAGAAGCCAAAATTATTGAGGCACCCATTTCTAAAATGGAAACTGAGGAAGTAAAAGAACAGATAAATGAAGACACTGAAGGAGATGGAGGAGAAAAGAAAGAAGCAGTGGTAACAGAAGGCAAAAATGATGAGCTAGAAGCAAACATTCAAGATGTGGAGAAAGATGAAGATGGAAAAGAGCACGAAGATACAGGTGAGGAGGGAGAAGATGGGAAAAGGGGAGAAGGCCTAAAAGAGAAACCAGATGTAGCTGAAATCGAAGATGCAAAGGAGGCCAAAGATGATGAAGAGAAGGGAGACAATGAAAAAGAAGATGACAAAGGAGGTGATGGGAAGAAGGAAGAAGAGAAAGATGACGAGGGGGAAGCTGAAACAGAGGAAGAAGTAAAAGAACAACAGAAAGAGGAAACAGGGGGATGATGGGAAAGGTAAAGTAGAGGAAAACAAGGAAGGTGGAAAGGAAGGTCAGCATGAAGAAGACAGAAAGGAAGATCTGCATGAGGAAGATGGAAAAAAGAAGGCTGACGGAAACGAGGATAGAAAGGAAGAAGAAGAGCAAGAGGTTGCTGCAGGTGAAGGGAATGATGAAAACAAAGACTTCAAACAAGATGGAGAGAAAGAGGAGCCTCTGAGCATTGTCTAAACTGCCCTCTGTGAGATCATCATTTGGTAACACGTACCTTCCTGTTGTAATGTTAATAGAGATAAATATTTTTATCAGATATTTTATAAACAGTGCTTTTCTTTAGCATCATTCAATCTCAGATCATCATACCAGTTATTAGTTGCAAAATACCTAACATGACACCTTTATACATTTTATGATTACAGTAGTGCAAAATAGGAAATGTATACTTGCAACTTTGTAAATTTCATTGTGTGTAAGTTATGTATTAAATCTTTGAGTTTCAATTTTATTCTTATACGTGGTAATTTTGCAGAGTAAGAGAATTCCAAAAGAAAGAGTTTGGCACAACTTTGCTGTAGTTCTCTAGGTTGCTTTTATAAAGAAGGTCAACTATTTTCAGGTAATGCCAAGAGTTAGGATTGCCATTACCAAATATAACTGTATTAGTAGCTTGGAAAGAATATAAAATTTTAATTTCATTTTTGAAGAAATTTGAATGTTTATTTCAGGAGGGCAGTTTTGATTATATGTGTATGCACAAAGTTTTGCTGGATTTATCATAATAAAAGTTCCACAAATATAAATAAATAAATAAATAAATAAATAAATAAATAAATAAATAAATAAATCTTAAACCGAAGGGAGAAAGGAACTGACGAACCTCTTCCCTGGTGCTCTTTGCTTCTTGTGTTAATCCAAATCCAGGTTTGCTTTCTGCCCGGTGGGTATCCCTCTGTGTTCTGTCTACTCTGTCAGGTAATGAGGCTAAGTTGGTCTGGCTTTTATATCTGAAATAGGTTTTTTTTATGCAAAGCAAGAGCTCTACAAGTGAGCCACATCCACGGGACTGGAGTTTTTGTCTCCCCTGTTTAAATTTTGAATTCATAACGAACATCGATTCGATGGCAGGAGGTGAGGTGGTGGGGCTTTGGAGGAAGCAATTAGGACGTAAGTGAGGAGCCACTGTGAATAGGACGGGTGTTCTTAAAATCCCAGTGGAGGGGCTGGAGAGAGGCGAGCAGTGGGGAGTGGGTACTGTTCTTAGAACCTGAGCTCAGTTCCCAGCACCCACATCAGATGGGTCACAACCACCTGTAACTCCAACTCTGGGCATCTGCCGTCCTCTTCTGTGTTTGGAAGGAAACTACGCCATGCACACGTGTGCATACACACAGTTAAAAATGAGATCGATACTTAAATAAAAGCTCGTACAAGCTTGTTTTTTCTCTCCCTCCCATCTCCCTTGTGATGATACAGAGATCTGCAGACTCGAGGGGTTCCTCAGAGCCCAGATCTGAAGAGGAATTGAATCTCTGAGCCTTGACGTATTCAGAAAGCCAGAGTCCTAGATGGCAGCTGCACCGCTGCTTTCCTTCTCGCTGTGGTAAAATATCCAGCAAAAGCAGGTTTACTTGAGCTCAGTTTTTGGGGTACAATCCATTAAGCCTGGGAGTCACAGTGGCAGGTGGCTGGTCACAGTGCAAACGCAGGCAGGAAGCTGAGGGAGACGATGGCCTGGTGCTGTGCTCTGCTCTTTCTCTCCACGCCCATTCTGAAGCAGCAGCCCCTGGAGTGATCCTGCTCACACGTAGGGTGGCTCTTTCTACCTCAATAAATGCAGTCTAGAAACGTCCTTTAAAACATACATGAAGATTTGTCCCTGGCTGACTGTAGGTCCCATCGCAGTGACAATCGGTGTTCACTACCACAGCAGCAGACTCATGTCCTAGAGGTCCGTCACCCTTCTCCTCTTAGGCATCAGATCAGGATGTCAGCCTCGATCTGGACATCCACGCTACAACAGGTGCACAGCTTCACTCACACGCGAGTGCACAAGCACAGCCATACATTATTCTAATGCAGAAAATGACCTTTAAAAACGAGAGAGCTGAAACTTATATCTGCTTTTAAGATTTCTCTCTTTATCACTGGTTTTAATTATGGTATGTTCCCATTGTGTGTGTGTGCATGTGTGTGTGTCTGTGTGTGTGTGTGTGTGTGTGTGTCTGTGTGCGCGCGTGCGCACACTTGGCTATTTCCGGAGGATCTTGAATGCATAAAGTTCTCATTTCCACCAAATTTGAATTATTTCTTTAGCTTTTTCACACAGGGTCTCACTGCATGGCCCATACTGGCCTGGAACCTGCAATCCTCCTGCCTCAGCACCCCATCTCCGGCTTTTTTTTTTTTTTTAAGGTTTTTCTTTTTAATGCTATGCGCAGGGAAGCAGAAGTGTGTGTGTGTGAGTGTAATGGCCGTAGAGACTGGGAAAGGGTCACGGGTCCTCCAGAGCTGGAGTTGCAGGTGGCTATGAACCACCCTAAGTATTACTGGGGGTGATTTGGGTCCTGTGCAGGAGCAGCAAGAGCTCTACCTGCTGAGCTGGCTCTCCAGTCCCTCCCTCCCTTCTCTCCATTCATCCCTGTCAGTGGGAGCCCCTGCTGTGTTGCCCTATGCTCTTCCTCAGGTTTGTTCAGCTGTCTTTCTGCTCCGACTTCTTGTGTGTTCCACAGCTCTCTTTTCACAATGTAACTATTTTAGCATCTCCGTTTAATTATAGTATCTGTGTCCAGTCTGGGTTTCAGCTGAATCATTTGTACCCTCACTGTGGATCCTATTTTCCTCCCTCTTTATTTGCCTGGCAACTTCACAGAGGCAGGCGGCAGCTGTGGGATGTACTTGAGGGCACGAGACTGAATGCCTCTGTGCTCGGGAACCTCTCTGTGCTCCGGAACCCCTGGGCATTGCTCTGGAACACCTTGGAAAGGGCTCTGGTTCCTTTTGGGTCTGGCTTTTCAAGTTGTGTTCCTTTGTTTGCTTTTCTTTTGAGAGAGGGTCATGGGTCCTACCCAGGCTGTCCTTGAAATTACATTGTAGCCAAGGATGACCTTAAACTCCTGATCTTCCAGCCTCTGACTCTACCTGTACCTACCAAGTGTTAGAATTGTACGTGTGGGAAGCCACACCTGGCTCATCTCACTCTCACTCTATCTCTGGCTCTCACTCTCAGTGTGTGTGTGTGTGTGTGTGTGTGTGTGTGTGTGTGTGTGTGTGTGTTGCAATGGAGTGTGTATGAAGGACAGAGGACAACATGTGGCAGTCAGTCCTTTCTGCCATGAGTGTTCCACACATATGGTGGGGGTTGAGAAAGAGGCAAGAGGCAACCTGTAGACATTGGATCTTTCCCTTTACCTGGTGTGTCTTGGGAATCCACCTGTTCGTCAGGCCTGGTGTCAAGTGTTCCAACCTGCTGAGCCATCAGGGGCCCCAGATGTGTGGCCTTTTGAAAAGAGGTTCTGGGAATCAAATTCGGATCTTCATGCCTGCAAGGCACATCCAACTGAGCCATCTCCCCAAACGCTCCGCTCCAGGAGACGCGGAACAGCTGCAGGTTCCAAATGCTCCTCTCTGTGAGACCTGGCACAGTTGGAGGCTGCCTCTCTCCCTCCCCAGGTACTTCCCACACATTTAGTCTATGGAAAAGCCTCACCAAATGTCTCAGTCAGGGTCTCTATTGCTGTGACGAGTCATCATGAACAAAAAGCATATTGGAGAGGAAAGGGCTTACCTATTTAAACTTCCACAGAGTTGTCCATCATGGAAGAAGTCAGGATAGGAACTCAAACAGGGCAGGAACCTGGAGGCAGGAGCTGATGCAGAGGCCATGGAGGGGTGCTGCTTATTGGCTTGGTTCCCATGGCTTGCTGAGCCTGCTTTCTTAGAGAAATGAGGACCTCCAGCCCACAGATCACACGATCTCTAAGAAAATGCCTTAGAGCCTGATCTCAAAGACACATTTTCTCAACTGAGTCTCCTTCTTCTCTGATGACTCTATCTTATATCAAGTTGAAGTAAAACTAGCCAGGATACCAAAACTGTGACACACAATCTGCTCCCGGTGAGCTAGTGAAGAAGCACCCAGATTTGGTTAATTTGGATGGGTAGACCCCCAAATGAGGGGTTGGGTCTTGAATGACAGAGAAAGCCAGCTGCAGCGTGCCTGCTGACCCAGTATGTCAGCTGCGCCCTCAGGCTTCCATCGCTGATTTATACACCATGATGGTGAGCCAAAGTGAAGCATTCCAGTCTCTCCTTGTTGCCCTGTCCCAAAACTCTCAAAGCTCACCATCTGCCAGCTTCCTCCTACCAACTGCTGAGATAAAAGGCACACACCACCATGCCCAGGTCCTGTCAGAAGAGTGACTAATCCCACTTCGACCTCAGGTCAAACTGAGGCAGGAGACAGTCCATCCAATACCACTCCCTTCAGAGGCACCGAGGATGCAGGGCAGTAGCACTGGCTGTCTGCATGCATCTTGATGGACCTATCAATCAGTCCTTTAATCTGTCCCCAGGATTTCCTCCAACAAAGCTTCAATAAATACCCTTTCCCGCATTAACTGTAAGTACAGCCGGAGGATGAATTGCTAGAAAAGGAACTGCTAAGTTGCTTTCCTGGGCAATTATATTGATTTACCTTCGCACTCCAAGTGTATAAAAAACACTTCAACACGGTGTCTAATGAAACGTTCAGGTCTTTCCCAAGCTGTAGGAGAAAAGTGATGTTCCCTTCAACGTGTATTTTCTGCATTATGAATGAGACTCCGGACATTTCCATACAAATTCCCCCATTTCTTCTCTTCTCCTATCAGATACCTATTTGTACCTTTGCTTGTTTTTTCTATTGTGTTTAACGTGTTCTGTGTTAGCTTGGAACCATTCTTTGTTATTAAAGAAACTGTTTCTTTGTCATGAGTGTATTTTCTCCAAGCCGTCCAGGGCAAGCAACCCAAGGAGGCCAAAGCTCGGGTAGCACTGCTCAGTGGGTTCAGGATGTAGCTCCAGATGCTCTGACCTTCCACTCTTACAGCCCCTCCTCCCTGCACAGGAACCCTGTCCTCACCTCATTCACAGCAGCTCTGCAATGAAGATCTAATTGGTTTGTGGGGGGGGGGTGCGTTGGACTGTTGCCATGGAAACTGCCCCTCCCACCACATTTACCATTCAAAGGCTTCTTTGGCATTCATGTACAACAAATTAGCAAAGAGCGATTTCCAGACTTGAAATCCAGGTTTTGAATGCAGTTTGAAGGTGCTTAGAGGCATAAAGAATGCCTGTGGTTTCTGCTGGGAGATTACTAGGAACGGGATCTATGGAAGGGTGATTTGTTGAGGCATTAGAGTGTCTCAGTCCTGCTTGTAATTTTCTTCCTTCCTCATCTTCCCGTGATGGCTGTTAATTCACAGAGCATGCTGGTCTCAGACAAAGGTGGAGCAAAAGGCAGGAGCTCCTAAGGATAGGTTCTCCTCTGGACTTCGGTCAAAACCCAAATCACTGAAGACTTTGCATTAGAAAGTTGGGTGGGGTGGGGAATCAGAAAAGAACTCAGCTCCCATTAGAGGCCAGAAAAGGAGTTAGTGGAAGAAGAGAGGTTCTGATAGAAGTGAAAACCACGACCACCTAAGACCGAATCCAGACAGAGGAGGGGCAGTGCTCTTAGACCATGGGCTCTGGGATTCCCAGCCCTGACGATGCCCTACTCCAGATGGAAGAAAAAGCCACTGACCTGTCACTTTCAAGGGACCACATTTCTGAGACGCTGGGTTCTAAACACTGTTGCTGCTGGATTTCGGGTGCTCCAACTGTGATCCTAAGATTGATGTGTGGCTTATGATTGCCGTAGCCACGGGTCTATAAACTGTGATTGAGCATGAGCTCGCCATCCTTTATTAGGTGGGAGCTCAAAAGTAAACTTAATTAGTTTTTAAAACTTTCTTCTGACTTCTAGAGCAGAGGCACGAGTGTGTAGGTCAAAGGATAGCTTATAGGAGTCCCTCCTTTCCTTCCAACATGACTTCCCGTCATCAGGCTTGGTGGCAAGTGCCATCACCTGCTAAGCTATTTTGATGGTCCAGAATTACACTTCACCTGCTTGGACACATTCAAGTATGCGGGGTAAAATTCATACCCAAGACACTTTTTTGTACTAAACTTCAGAAAACCTCAGCCCATTCAAGTCCTGTGTAAAAACCATACTTCCAAAAAAGGAAACATTTGTGGCACAGTTATATTGTTTTCATTTTGGTTACCTGATAAATTATCAAGTTATCCCTCATGTCCATAGTGACTAGTTTCAAGAGTCTTGGGTATCAAAATTCTGGGGTATTCAAGGGTCTTGTATAAAAGTGTGTGGAATTTCCAAGGAACGGATGCACAGCATCTATACATTCTAAACCATCACTAGGTGACTCCTCGAGCATCCTAACAAAATGTAAACGCTAGGTAAAAACTGTTTGCCAGCTGGTGGTGGCATAACGCCTTTAATCCCAGCACATGGGAGGCACATGGGAGTTTGAAGCCAGCCTGGGTGAGTTCCTGGAGAGCCAGGGCTACCCAGAAACGAAACAAACCAGAAACTGGATTAACAAGTAGTTTGGCAGATGAGTAGTTGTCTTTTTTCAAACGCTGTTAATCTGGGGTAGTTTGGATCCGCGGCTATGGGACACACTGACCTCACAGACACACAGAGTGTGCTTTACTCTCACACAGCCTGGCGCCATGATTCTATCATTTTCACGGGGAAACGTGTTTCTTGTAAAGGTGTCTTGATTGTGACTTTGCATCAGTGGGGAAGTGATTATGGAACGTTCTAAGTGGGGTCACAGCCAGCCAGCGACTTCCCAAATAGGGGCAGTGTAAATGGGTCTCTACTGCCCTCCAGTGGAAGAGCCAGACTGAGCATTTCTAGACCTGGAAATTCTCCTCGCTACTGATGCGCCCATGTAAAGAGGTAGAAGAGGCTGTTTTCTTCCTCAGCTTATTAGAGAGGAACGGCTGCTAAACGCCTTGACTTCTTCGACTTCTTTTCACCTGGAAGAGAAATTTCCAAGAGAGCCTTTACAACAGGTCTCTCTGACAAGATGAAACATCATACAATTTTTGACCTAAACATCTCCAGCATCTTGTTAGACTTTCTGTGTAGGAGAACCAACTGCCCATAGAGATTGCGGTGCTGGGGAACTGCATTTATCAAGTGGGCAAAATAACAATCAGAAAGATGAGATGTATCGCAAGGATGGAGAGATGTCTTGGTGATTAAAAGCTTTTGCTGCTCTTGCAGACGATCAGGGCTCAGTTCCCAGCACTGATGATAGGCAGCTCGTAACTCCACCTCTAGGAGATCGGGTGTTGTGATGGTTTGAATAAAAATGGCCTCCACAGGCTCATATATTTGAATGCTTAGTAATAAGGAGTGGCACTCTTTAGGAAGGATAGTAGGTGTGGCCTTGCTGGAGGAAGTGTGTCACTGTGAGTGAGCTCTGGGTTTTCCAAAGCTCAAGCCAGGCCCAGTGGTTCTCTCTTCCTGCTGCCTGTGTATCTGGATGTAAAACTCCCAGCTCCTTCTCCAGCGTCATGTCTGCTGGTGTGCCACCACGTTCCTTGCCATGAGGTTAAGGGACCAAACCTCTGAAACTTGAAGCCAGCCCCAATCAGACACTTGCTGTTAGAGTTGCCTTGGTCATAGTGTCTCTTCACAGTAAGACAGGTGGTTTCTTCTGGCATCCTTGGACACACACACACACACACACACACACACACACACACACACTCACACGCGCATTCATACGTACACACACAAACAAAATAAGTTAAATCAGATTAAAGCGATACCACAAATGTGCCTTTTATGTAGTGTACAGAAGCTGAGCTGGCTGAGGCTCCCACAAATACTGGTCAAAAACCAGACTGTAGTGGGTGTAGATTTTATCACTCAACCTCAGAAACTCTGAAGTCTCCTTTTGGTTCCTACTCCACTACTGAGATTGGTTATACAACCTTGGACTGTATATCACTTTTGCTTTGTTTGGTTTTGTTTTGTTTTTTGACACAGGGTTTCTCTGGCTGTCCTGCAACTCACTCTGTAGTCTAGGCTGGCCTCAAACTCAGAGTCCCACCTGCCTCTGCCTCCCGAGTGCTGGGATTAAAGGCCTTGTGCCACCACCTCCTAGCCTGCACATCACTCTCCAGTGGCAGTCACCTTATGCCTATCATACATCATTGTACCTTACTTACTAGACGGCTGTGCTATAAGGAAATTATACAGTCTTTTGTTTCTCTGTGAATCTGATAGCCAAGATGAGCTTATACTAAACTATTTGGCTAAATGGGTAGTGAAGTGCTATTCTAAACAAACAAACAAACAAAAAAATAACAAACCCCACCAGTGTTGGTGACTTCTCTATTCTGAAAGAAGCTATTTTTGCTTGTGGTTCCAGAGGACTACGAGCCTGTCGTGGCAGGGATCACGTGATGCATGGTAACAGGTAATGTACAGTCTTTGGCAAGGCCATGCCATTTCCCCTAACAGTGCTTCCATCCAGGACCAAGTGTTCAAATGCCTGAGGCTTTGGAGGACACTGCTCATTCAAACCACATCATTTTTTCCTTTTTTTTTATGTGTATAGGTATTTTGCCTGCCTATATGTCTGTGAATCACATGTGTGCAGTAGCTGAGCATGTCAGAAGAGGGTGTTGGAGCCCCAGGGACTGAAGGTATAGACAGCTGTGAGCTGCCATGAGCATGCTAGGAAGAGGAGCCACTGCTGCTAACCTCTGAGCCATCTCTCCAGCTCCCTAACACACCATTTTTTAAAATCTAAATTATACAGTAATCGCTAATAGAAATTGGTTGCTTTAAACCAAGGTTCTGCATGGTTGTGTGCTTTTCTTTTATTACGTGTTTATTTATTATGAACCTGGGCCTGGAGCATACAACTAGTTACCACTGAGCTACATCATCAGCCCAATTTCATTTTGAGAGGCAGTAATTTTTATTGTGCATCAAGCATGTTAAGCACCAGATGACCATTTTAATATGGTGCCTTTCGTTTACCCTTCGGCAGTTTCATATGTGTGAACAATACGCCTTGATCGTCTTGATCATAGGCACCCCCAACTCAGCTCTTCTCTTAGCCCAAGGAACCCCTCCTACTCCCTCCAGGAAACCCTACGTCCTCCCCTAACTCCTCTAGGAACCCTCGATACATCTTACCCTGCTGTCCTCTCCTTTCCAGTGTTCAGAACTCAGAGTTCATTCAGGGCTGCGGGTTGGAATGTTTACTGGTCTTCTGCAGATAACCACAATGGCAGCAAGTTCCCGGTGCAAAGGCCACATCGTCCAAAAGACAGCATTCCACGGGCGCCGCCCCTCCCCCACCTCTTACATCCTTTCTACCGTTTTTTGGGTTGTTTTTTTTTTGTTGGTTTTTTGTTTGTTTGTTTGTTTTTAAAGAGTTCCAGGGGCTGGAGAGATGACTCAGTAGTTAAGAGCACCGACTGCTCTTCCAGAGGTCCTGAGTTCAAATCCCAGCAGCTGCATGGTGGCTCACAACCATCTGTAATGAGATCTGGTGCCCTCTTCTGGTGTGCCTGAAGACAGCTGCAGTGTACTCATATATAATAAATAAATAAATCTAAAAAAAAAAAAAAAAAGTTCCCTGAGCCTTAGGGTGGGGTTGATACAGATGCCTATCTAGGGCTCAGCCTCTTATTCTCTGCATCTTAAGGCTCTGTATCAAATGTTGCTCGCTGCAAAACCCCTCTGGGCATGGCTGAGGACGGTATGGATTTATGGAAATACACCTAAATTTCTAGAAAGAAGTTTGATAACGTGTAGCGAAACAGCAGTAATAGGTTCCTCCCTGTGGCCATGATGCCCTGAGCCTTGACGTTTACAGAGTCAGGTTTACAGCGACAAGCTCCCTCAAGCCCAAAAGTAGTTGGTTGCCCTCATAACCGACACGCCACTACTACAGCAGTGGGCACATTTTGCCTGGCAGGGCTGTCTGCTGGTGTATCGTGAATACTTCCTCTTCCCTAACAGGCTGCATAGCACCTCTGGCCACTATGAAAGCTGGTCATCAGAGAGAAGTGTTTGGGTCAATTCCACCTTGATGTCCAGCTACCAAAGTATACAGTGTCTTCAGCCACAGTGTCCTACTACTTAGTTACAATGGGCAACCAAGAGCAACAGCTATAGCTTGTATTGTTTTAGGGGCAATCATTTTCCATTCATGCCAGTGTATCTATGTTTGAAATTCTGTATTTTAGATTTCTATTTTAACGTGTATAAGTGTTCTGCCTGCCTGTGTGGGTGTGCTGCCTTCATGCTGTACCTGTGGAGGCCAGAAGGGGGCGTGTGGACTGGCGTTTTTATAGCAGTTCATGAGTTCCCATGTGGATGCTAAGAACCAAACCCAGGTCCTCTGCAAGTGCTCTGAACTTCTCAGCCACATCTCCAGCCCCTTTGTATTTTTTAATTAGTTTACAAAGGTAGTGGGTTTCCACAGGGGTTATGCTACTTTGGTCATGTTTTTGCCAAACAGATCATTTAAAATATATTGTCTTCTATATATGCTAACATTATCTCACTTAACAGCCTAAGATCCATATTACAGGCACGAGTCTGTAATTCTAGGCTAAGATCCTGAGGGGGCTGGAGGACTGGTGAGATGACTCACTGGATAAAGGTGCCCAGCCTGAGTTAGAATCTCAAGGCCCCCATAATGGAAGAAGAGGACTGACTACCAAAAGTTGTCCTCTGACCTCCACAGAGTTTGAGGCCAGCCAAGACTACACAGCGAGCCATGCCTCAAATAACTAAAGAAACAACAATATTTTTATTATTTTAAAAACCTATAAATATGGAGTAAGTTCAGCGGTTAAGCACTGGCTTAAGTGGTTGGAGTACCCCCTCTCTTGAGTGCTTCCCTCTGCATGCAGGAGCTGGGCGGCTCTGAGGCTCAGTCACACTGAGGATGACCAGGACCGGCCCTTCGGCTCCGGTTCCATTAGCGTTACCGCCCGCCCTCTGCTATTTCTCCGCCAGCGTTTCCCCTCGCAACCAGCCCGGAAAGCCTACGCCCAACCTACCTTCTACCCAACCAAAGAATAGGACGGGACATCCGCCGGTGCCGCGACTCTCCCGGAAGTGACGTCGGAGTGTCAACATGCAAGATGGCGGCCCATCACCGGCAGAACACAGCCGGGCGGAGGAAAGTGCAGGTATGGCGGCCCGGCTCCGCGGCCTTGGCGACGCTGCCGTCCGGTCGGGGCCCCCGCGGCGGGCGGACGCCTCAGGCCGCGACCGGCGGGGTTCGACGGCCGGAGGATGGCGGGGCGGGCGCAGCGGCGCGAGGGGTGGGGCCGCGGCGCCAACGGCCTGAGGTGGTGGCGGGCGGACTGGGCGCGCGGGCCTCGCGAGCGGTCGCGGGGAACCGCCGTCCCGGGGAACCGCCGTCCCGGGGAACCGGGCCTGCGGCGGCGCCATGGGCCTACTGCCCGCTCACCTGCCTCTGCTCTCGGCCGCTTTCCTCCGGAACAGCCGCGACCCGGCGGCGGAGGCCGCGCGGCGCCCGCGGGTGGGTGAGGCTGGGAAGCGAGGGGCCTTGCGGGGGCGTGGCGGGGCCGGGTCGCACGTGGGAGCTCTGCGCTGGAGGAAATGACAGTTTCCCTTCCTTTGCAGTAGGCTTTGCCTCCGACCTCCACCGTCCTCACTATGCATTTTCCAGTCTTCCTTTTAAGTCCTAGTCTCCCTAACGTCGGAATCTCCAGTGATGAGTTCGATTACCCACACCATGGGTGCTTTGGGTTTCCCCAAATCACTTTGGTTTGGTGTACGTTTGAGTTTTGCTTGCTGCCTTTTGGGATGGGGGTGAAGCTCATTTGGCATTTTTCTTCCAGTCCTGAGCAAGGTTCAAACCTCTTGCACCACATCAAACCAGGCCTGCTTAGTACTGCCTGTACCTCCAGCCCTGCTGTGTGTTTGTGTAGGGAAGCCAGGGAAATCAGAAATCCAAGGTCATCATCCAGTTACCTACCAAGTTTGAGATCAATCAATCTGGGCAACATGAGACACACCGCCTCAAGAAAATGCATTCAGTCATTAAACGTAGACTAAGTGCATAGACTGGCTTCAAAGAGGGGAAGAGGCTGAAAGGGTTTAGCAATCAGTAAACACTCCATAGATTGAGCTCAGTGTTCAGAAGTGAGGGCCAAAGGTGAGTAACCCCAGCATAAGGCTGTAAAGATGTGACATTTTCTGGATAAGTGTCCTCTTTATACTACTGATCTCTGTTTGTTGGCCCTGTGGACTCACTAGATGGTTGTTAAATGTTAAAATTGGGCTAGGGAGATGGCACAGTCTGGTAAAAGGCCTGTAGCACAGACATGAGGATCTGAATTTCTGTCCCCACTTAAATATCTCTATCCTCTCACTTGAAAAGAAGTCTGGCATGTTGGTTGGCACTTGGAATCTCAGCTCTAGGGAGGCAGAAGCTGAGTGTCCCTGAAGCTTGATGGCTAGCTAGTCCTGCTGATCAGTAAGCCCCAGGTCCTGTGAAAAAACCAGGTGGAAGGAGAGTGAGCAATGAGGAAACGCACCAGCTCAACCTCTAGCCTCCACATGCATGTGCACATACGTGTCCTTATGCCCCTGCACGTGTGCACATGCACAAGCACAAGCACACGCATGTACATGCACACTCAAAAATAATGTTTTAAGGATGAGTGAAGTGACAAGAATCTAAAATTCTTTTAGCTTTCCCTGAGTAGATGCCACTTTTCTTTAAAGGGGCATGATTCCTGATGGCACTGAAATAACCCAGCCTCCAGGCCAGGGGGTGAGAACTGAGTCCAACTGAGTTATAACTTTGCCATGTTCTACACACGAGGACGGTGGCTCTTAATAAAGTAAGGATTATCAGTTCTTTCAGTTTGGGAGCAAAGACTTAAAAGACAACAGCTGGCAAGATGACTTGGAGGGGCAAAGTGCTTGCTGCCAAGCCTGAAGACTTGAGTTTGATTCCTGGGACCCACAGGGTCCCTGTGAGAACTAGCTCCAAGTTATCCTTTGGCTCTAGGGGAGTATACCTCAGTGTAGAGCACATGCCTGCCTTTCACAAGGCCCTTGACTTCTGTCCTTAGCATCTTTTAAAAAAAATTTTTAAGACAACACACACAACAGAGAAAAGTGGAGAAGAAAATGAGTCACAGCAGGTACCAAAACAGAAGTGTTTAAATAGCCAGGTATTGGCCAGGACTTATGGGGATTATAGCTGGCCAGAGGAGGAAGCTAGAATCTGGTGTTGAGCCCTTTGTTCAACAACAAGCCAATTGTGATTGGCACTGTTTCCTATCAAAAGCCAAAATTAGCCTGCTAAAGAGAATGCTCAGAATTTGTCCACTAGGTACAATGCAAAGTTAGAAGCCTCCAAGACTGATTGCATCTCCTATTGCACAGAAGGGATGCACGCATGCAGGTTGCAAGAAGAACCCACAAATGGTACCAAACTATAAGTTGTAGTTGTCCTTCACTTTCTCAAGAACGGCAGCGATGTGGAGTGTCCTGTGTCACTTCTCAGCCTGCTCAGTCTTTACTCATTCAGTAGCTTGGCGCTCCTGCAGGAGGTGAGGATCCTGCCCTGTGTGTTTTAAGTTAAGATCCTCTGACTTCTGCCACTAGATGTAATAGTACCTCCCAAGCTGTAGCAACCAGACCCTCTCCAGATAAAAGTTTCCTTTAAGGGCAGGGTTGAGAGCTATGCCTGCGCTTTTCCAGTTTGCTACCTGACCTGACTTTTTACAGAGCCATAGCATTTACCACTTTGTATCTTGCTTTACCAAACTTAGAAGCAGCCCCTTGAGCCCACAGTTCCTTACTATAAAAATGTGTTCTAACCTTTCATGGTAGCATACTCCTTTAATGCCAGCACTCAAGAAGCAAAGGCAGGCCTGATGTATACACTGCACTCTAGGTCACCTAGGGCTACATAGTAAGGCACTTGTCTTTAAAAGAAATTTTCCACAAAGTCACATATATGTCTGTAATCTGTCTCTACTTCTCCAGAGTATTTATTGTAGGAATGTTGCTATTGTGGGAAATAAAATATTAAATACCCATCTTTGGAAATTTCTATGTACAAAATATAATATATTCATGTAGTGGGTTACTTGGCAATAATCCAGCAAGACTAGTTCACAGAAACAAAGTTTAGGTCAGGTTTGTCCTTCAGGTACGTGTTGCTAACCCCTGGTTTAGAAGAAGGCAAACTGTAGTGTATCCTAAGAAGTTAGTGTGTCCTACCATGTATGTGATTGTAGACATGGGTATACCACAGCACACATGAGATCAGAATAACATCTACTGTCCATACTCACTTTGCATCTTGTTTGAGACAGTCATTCACCAGGGCATGAGCTTCCAGGACCTCTGCCATCCCCACCTCCCATCATACTATGTAAGCACTTGGGTTCCAGATGTGTGCTGCTTCAGCTGGTGTTGCGTGGTTTCTGGGACTTCTGTCTCCTGCTTGTGCTTAACAGAACAAGTGAAGCTTCTTACCCACCGAGCTGAAATACTGTTTAAGAATCAGCTGACAGGGGGTTGGGGATTTAGCTCAGTGGTAGAGCGCTTGCCTAGCAAGCACAAGGCCCTGGGTTCGGTCCCCAGCTCCGAAAAAAAGAAAAGAAAAAAAAAGAATCAGCTGACAGAGTTACAAACAGAAAGTCATAGCTTATGGATCAGGACAGGAGGGGTAGATGTAGGATAATGGTTATATTTGGTTTTCCTGGACTAGATTAGACTAACCTGCTGTCTGGAAGTAGCCTTGTTCAGGAGCTGTATGTCCCTATTAACAGGATATTTTGGTGACAAAATTTGAGTTAGGTTATCTGAGGATAGAATGTGCACATTTGGGAGAGAAAGGAACTTTGTAAGGTGTGATGATGTTCTGTCTTTGTAAGGGTTTGTATTGCATGGGTGAACTGATTTGTCATGAGTATCTATGGTGTATTTCACTGTAAATTTTATCTTAAATCAATGTATATAAATAGTAAAGAAACAACTAGACGGTGACACACATGCCTACAAGAGAAGTGTCATTGATGTGTTGCTTGTTTTGAAAGGTAAGAGAATAAGATGAATCAAATGAATGAATGGATTCAATAAAGTAAATGTTGACAGTGTAAACTGAAATGTATGTACAATAGGTATGTGCTGTCTAATTATATAATTCTTTGAAACAGCAAATAGACTCTAAAGGTTAAAAACTGGTCATAGTCAGCAGTAGAAAACGCAGAAGTGGTGGTACTGGTGGTTGGAGACTAGACTCCGAATGTAGCCCGGTCTGCCTGAGACTCACAGAGACTGGCCTTCCTCTGCCTGCCATGCTGGGCTTGAGGGCCTGTGCCACCTGCTAAGCAGAAGCAAAACTTCTGTTCTGGGGAGAAGGCCTAGCTTGAGGTGACTGAAAAGGCTTTGGCGACAATCACAAAGCCATCTAGATTGAGAACGGTCCAGTGAGAAGATCTGATGCAAATGTCCTGAGGTGGGAATGAGGCCTGTTGGAGCAGAAATGTGGAGCAGAAAAGAGACTGACTGGGTTTAGAGAAAGAAGTGTAGCCATCAGCTGAGGTGAGAAGACTACAGAGGAAACATGGAGGTCATTGGTTTTGGAGGTGCTCTTATTCTGGTGTCTTTTAGATACCCAGATAGAAATGAATTAGTGTTCAGCCTTGAAGAACTGAGTTTGCCCTGTGTTCCCTTTGTGATGTTAGAATGCTTTGGAGTTTCTCTTGGGAGTGTGGGGAACACTTCAAGAAGAGCTTGTAGGAGTTTGTTCACTCCTTCCTCCATGTAGGTCACCAGGTTTGGTACCACGCACCTCTACGCATCAGCCCACCCCCTTCCCTCTTTTGTTTGCCTTGTTTTTTAAAATTCAGTCTCTCTACACACCCTGTCTTAGAGCTCACTGTAGACCAAGCTGGCCTAGAAATCCTCCTGCCCCTGTCTCCCAAGAGCTAGGTATAAAGGCATGCACCACCTTGTCTAGTCCTCTCTTTTGTATAAAATACCCAAGGCCATTTCTATATGAAAATTATTGTGTGGTTGTGGTGTGGAGAAGGGGCTGCCATGGGAAAAGTCTGAGAAAGAAAGCAGGCAGCTAGGCTGAAGAGATGGCGCTGCCATTAAGAGCACTGACTGCTCTTCCAGAGGACCTGAGTTCAATTCCTATCAACCACATGGTGGCTCATAACCATCTGTAATGGGATCCGATGCCCTCTTCTGGTGTGTCTGAAGACAGCAACAGTGTGCTCACATATATAAAGTAAATTTAAAAAAAAATTTTTTTTTTAAAGAGCAGGCAGTTGTTGGGAGCAAAGATGGAAGGAAGTTTGACTGACAGGCAGTCGTGAAAGGAGGGCTATAAGGCCACAGCCACAGCAACTGCCGTGAGTGGGGAAGCATGCTCTTTCCTAGTCTCTACTAAAGAATACCAACCTGGCGACTGGCCGGCTAGAGCCTGTGAGACCCTTGGCAGAGGGTACACCAGAGCCCAGCTTGGACTCCAGCCTTTACAGAGGAAAGTAGAGAATGCCTTAGGCAGTTACACGTGCAGCCATTTGTAATGACTGTGAGGGAAGCCCTGCCTGGTCCCCTTGAAGAGGATGGTACCGAGACGAAGTTTGGTTAGGAAAGCCATTACTTCATATGCAAACCACGAAAGTAATTTTAAGTGATCAGAGAAAGAAATGTTCCTCTCTGATTGTCTCTGCAGTGACTACCAGTGACCCTGAGGATATTTAGGTTCCAGATGCTGAAGGAGGGTCTGTCTCTCCCACATAACTGAGTCAGATAGGGCTTGCATTGGGGCTTGTTGGTGGGGGCTACCCTGTTATTTTTCTCCTGTCTGAGTCCCTTTAGTTGGCTCTTATAAAAGTGGTTTCTTACTAACGGCCTGGCTTCCTGTTACCTTACAAAGCTCACATTGTGCCTGCCCCTTTTTGCAGGCGGTTGAGTATAGTCATAGGAGTTCTCAACTCTGCCTTCCAACTGTCACAGTGAAATTATAAGGAAGTAACTGTTCACTTAGATGCTTCTGCCCATGTTTCTCTTGGCTTGCCATTCCTTCCAGTTAACCTCTTGCCCTAGAACACTACCCCAGGAGGACTTCTTTGCTCCACCCACAATCCTTTGCATTTAAAACTGTACCTGGCAGCTGGTGGGTACTTAGTAATTGTTTAGAGTATTAAATCCGAGGACTGGAAGATGGCTCAGCAGTTAAGCACATAGTGCTCTTGCAGAAGACTCCACTTGGTTCCTAGGACCCATGTCAGGTGGTTCACAACCACCTGTAACTCCCAGCTCCTGGCAGCCTCTTCTAGCCTCAATAGGCAGTTCATCACATGCACAAATGCATATATATATATATATATATATATATATATATATATATATATATATATATACCCATAATTAAAATAAAAATAAATCACATATTAAGCTCTGGGCTTGTTTGTTCCTGTCTGTGTCTAGACATTTTTTTCTTTTTTAAATAACCACAATGAGTTTTAAATAACCACTTACCTGGATTCAGGGGTTTTGTTTCTTCCCCTCTCCTGAGAAGCCCCTCCTGAAGCCCTGCTTCCTCTTCCACAGGCTGGCAGAAAACGGTGGAGGCCAACACACAAGACTAGCATTTGTTCGTGGCTAACAGCCTGGGGTTTATAGTGTCCTGGACATCTCACAGCAGGAACTGGGGCTCTGCACCAGGCCCTTGGATTTCTCCTGTTCTTGTGAAACAAGAGGCACATTTTGTCCTGCAAGACTTGAATAAAATTTATGTGAAATGTCTTAAGAACCAATCCATATATAAATTCTATTTCTCTCTTTAATGACCACATAGAAATGTCAGTAGAGTACATCTTCTAAATCTTTATTATCATTGGAGTGGGGATCACATGCCGTGGTACATGCAGAGGTCAGAGGACAACTTGGTGAGTGGGCTCTCTGCTTCCACCTTACATAGATTCCAAGGGTCACATTCAGGTCCCCAGACTTGTGTGGCAAGCACCTTTACCTGATAAGCCACATCTTGCCAGCCTAATGTATGGTAGTGTAACTTTTCCTTATTAAAGATATTGTTTCTATTTTTCATTGTCCTATAATTTATTGAAAAAATACAATAGTAGAAGCTGGGTACGGTAGCACATACTTGTAGTCCAACACTTGAACAGCTGAGGTGGGAGGATTAGGAACTCAAGACCATCCTGAGCTATATAGAAAGTTCCAGGCCAGCCTGGCTACATGGTGAATCATAGTAAAAGTTATAAAATAATAAAAAAAAAAAGTCCTTTCAAAAGTAAATAGAGATAATATGGATTGTATAAAAGACAGAGGTTCAGGGCTGGAGAGATGGCTCAGCAGTTAAGAGCACTGTCTGCTCTTCCAGAGGTCCTGAGTTCAAATCCCAGCAACCACATGGTGGCTCACAACCATCTATAATCAGGTCTGGTGCCCTCTTCTGGCCTGCAGGCACATAGATGCAGGCAGAAAGCTGTATGATGTATATATACATAATAAATAAATGTTAAAAAAAAAAAAAGAGAGAGGTTCAGTTATTAAATTCCACTTTCCAAAGATGGACTCAAGAAGAACAGAGAAAACAGACACAGCAGCATCCACACAGGCCTGGTCTGCAGACATGAAGCACCACAACTTTAGATTGAAAGTGCTTTCCAAATGCACAGCCAAGAACAAAAATCCAGAAATGTCAAAACACAAGAAGATTCTAAAAGCCCGGGGTAGGCTAAGGTGTCCGGGAGAGAAGACAGATGAGGCCTTGTTGATGGACAGTGAGGGTGTGGAGTTTGCTGGTGACAGTAGGTGCTACACTAAAGGAGCTTTGTACACAGATGTTTGTTCCACTTGAGACAGTCCGGGCCTTGCACCTGCCAAGCACTCTTCAGTCCCCCCTCTAATCTAAACTTCTTTAAATGTGAGGGTAGAAGAGAGAGCTTTCCAGTCATGCAGGGACTTCTCCTGTGCATTTCTACTCTTCAGCAGTGAGTGAGGCAAGCTTCTCCATCTGCTCTGGGCTTGAGGGAAAGCTTGCTCGAGTGTTCTGTCGCCCGTGGGCTTTATGTGCACTGCAGTCATGCATGCCATTGGAGGAGGATGTGCTGGGGTAAAGTGTTCAGATGCACAGCACAGGACACCAGCCATTTCACATGCTTACTTGTAAGGGTCTACAGATCTTGTCCTGGTGTCTGTCAGCCAGCGAGAGGCAGAGGAGGGTTGGTGGGGGTGGCTTCTTCCCATGTTTCCTTTGTTTTCTGACTGACTGTCAATGGGATATTGGATATATTCCAGTATACACTGTTGAAAGGTTGGTGAAAATGGATTAGACAAATCAGGGCAGAGAGGAGGCTTGGAGACTTAGGTGTCTGGGTCATTAGCAGCAAGAAGACCTCTGCTTGTCTCGAGCTGGGCTCAGTAACGCTGTTCTCACAGCACTTCGGTCCTCCTGAAGTAAGATAAAAACAAACTACATGAGCTTGAAGTTAGTTTGGCACTGCTAGGCCACGCCTCACCATGGCTTGGCTTTTGTTGGCTCGTCAGGTTTCCTATGTAATTCGAGATGAAGTGGAGAAGTACAATCGGAACGGAGTGAATGCCCTGCAACTGGACCCAGCACTCAACAGACTCTTCACAGCAGGTCGAGACTCCATCATAAGAATATGGAGTGTCAATCAGCACAAGGTAAGGCAGGAGTCGTGCATTTGGGTTAACTCTCATCTTGGACCAGTGGCTCTGTCTGATGGAGCGCCTCTCCTCAGTCCTGGCTTTAATCTCAGCACTGAGCTCCTTAATATATTGTATAAAGACATCACCATAGTCCTGTAAGCCTGTGAGAAAACACCTCCAGGGAAGTTTCACAAGTGTTTTTACTTAACTCAGACTCGGGCGCCATAAGTTAGTTTGCTGTAGGGGTTCCCCGCACAGAGGACTGAGAGTACTCGGCTGCTGCGACGTGAGACTCTCCATGGAATTCTGGCTTAGTTATGAATCCAAAAAGTCTCTGGATAACAGTGCTGAAAATAGAAAAACAAAATGTTGAGTTTGTGTACTTTTACAAAAGCGATTAAGGACCTCCTGACACGCTAGGGTCTTATTGGCTAATGTGGTAGGTATGAAGCAGCAAGGGCTACTCTCTCCTACTCCTCAGGGCTTCCTGAGGCTTTACTGCTGCTTTTGCAGTGCTGAACATCAAGTTCTGGGCCTTGTGCATGCTGGACAAGCACCCTTCCACCACTGGCCTACGCCTCAGTTCTGAAGGGCTCCTGCGTAAGCAGGGAGGACACTCACATGTGTGGGGAAGGAGAGTTGCACGAATGGGAAGAAGCTCTTGGGGTTTGTGAAGGTTACACTGTGAATGATGTAGAAAAATTGGGGAGGGGACATTTACTGACCTCTTATCTGTGCACCTAGTCCACCCCTGCTCACCACTCTCTGAATTTCCACAGTCCCTCTCAAGACTGTTAGCACTTAGAATCCCGATGGCTAAATGGCTAGTGTGGCAGTGAATTGGAGCTTAGACTCACTTCAGACCCCTGATGCCAGAACCTGTTTAAGTCTGCCTTTTAGCCTGCTCTACAAACCAGTGTTCAGTGCAGAAAGAGGGTACTTGGCATAGCTGCCGGTAAGGTTTCGACAGTGGATTCGATCCAGCAGGCGTTGAGTTCTTGAGCAGGTGAAGGCAGTGTCAAAAGCATGAAAGTAAGAACGTGAGTTTTGTGTTTGCCTTTGTACCCGTGGGGACTCATGTTTGAATTAGACTATTGAGTTTTTGAGAGTTTGCAGTATTTTTAACAAATCAAGAGAAAATTAAAAGACCTTGCCTAGAAGAATCTGCCTGTCCTGCCCTCAAACATCTTTTCACTGGTTTTTATGACAAAGTCGCATGGCCTTGGTTCTTAGACAGGCAGAGCTATTCTCTTGCCTATGAAGTATATAAATGTGTCTGTCTGGGTGTGGGATGGAACCTGAAACTATAAAAGGCTGGCTCGTGGTTGAGTCAGCCGGTCGGAGTCTGGTTGGATTGGGGTGCTGCTGCGAGCATTGTCTCAAACCTCGTCATCTCTGAAGGACAGGCAGTGTAGGACTCACTGGAGTTACAGCAGCTGGAAGCTAAGAGCCGGTGCTTGTCTGTTTGCCCTTAGGCCACACTAGTGAACCACAGGCACCGAGGTTAGCTCTCCCTGCCTCAGGTTCCCTGGGTCCTTTCTGTCTTCCCGCACTCTGTTCCCCATACAAGGCCCAGCCCAGAGCATATGGTCTTTGCCACTACCATGTGTAAGACAACTGTGGGAACCTGGGCCTTCATTATGGACACTATCCTGAAACACACTTTTTTCTGTATCAGCTCTCCAGAAGTGTCTTCTGTCTGGGGAGGTGTTACTCTGGAGTTAATTTAAGTGTGACAGTGTGCCATATTAGTGAGGAATCTGGGCATGGCAGCACTCTGTTGTGGGTTTTGCTCTGTCGTAAATGCTATGATTTTCCATTTCAGCAAGATCCATACATAGCGTCTATGGAGCACCACACAGACTGGGTGAACGATGTTGTACTCTGTTGCAATGGGAAAACACGTAAGTTCTTCTTTGGCTTCTTACATTTTAAAATTCTGTTTGATAGCTTTTTCATTTTTTTATGTAAGTCATTTGTGTGTGCACATTTGGATGTGTGGAAGCTAGAGGTCAGTATCTTGTGTCTTCTATCATGCTACACTGTAGTGCTTGAGACAACAGCGCTCACTACGTTCATTAGTTTGCTAGATTGGCTAAGTCCTGAGCACTCAGGTCAGCTTCACTGGAGTTAGAGTAGGCACAGGTGTGTGCTTCTACACCCAGCTTCTTATGTGGGTGCTGGAGACACCTGAGGCTGAAATGGGAGGCACTCAGGAGGCACTCAGTGAGCCATGCTTGTAAGACTTTTATTAAAGCACAAAATAGATGCAGAAAAATGCACACTCGCTGAAACCACAGTAAAATAGAACAGCATCAGTTACCGGGTGCCTTCCATTCAGTCATTCCACATGATCGCTACAATTAGGTTTACATAAATTCTAACTGTAGATAGACCCCCACACAGTGCCCGCGTGTATGTGTGTACATACCTGTGCGTCTTTAGTATGACCTTTTTCTTATTTTGGTAAGCTTCATTTCTTGGTTCTGCAGTCTGAGTAACTATTCTTAGGTAAATTGAGGACTTTTTACCTGGGCGATTAGAATAGTTCATCCTGACTAATTAAAAACCAATAGTGTGTATGTGCATTCACATATCTCTCTGAGGCATCGCTAAGTAAATTCTGGAAAGAGCTTTTGAGCATGCATGTGTAAACTATTGTTTGAAATAGCATCAGTTTGCTGAAAGACATTCTCTTTGTCTCTTCTAGTAATATCTGCTTCTTCAGACACAACAGTAAAAGTCTGGAATGCACATAAAGGGTTCTGCATGTCCACCCTCAGGACGCATAAGGTAATGTCCACACTCAGTCTTCCTGTCATGTTGGGAGCTCAGTTCTTACAACACAGATCATAGTGCATCTGTTCTGTTACAGGACTATGTCAAGGCCTTGGCGTATGCCAAGGATAAAGAGCTGGTAGCATCGGCGGGGCTGGACAGACAGATATTCCTTTGGGATGTGAACACTTTGACAGCACTGACTGCCTCAAACAACACTGTCACAAGTAAGGCATTTGCAACAGCCATTTAGTTGACATAAAAAACGGTTTGTACAACATGAGCGATAGGATTGCATGGAGACATTTTGAGAGACTTCTTCGTACAGCTTCTGCGTACTAGAGCTAGCTCGTCACTGCTCTGTAGATGTAGACCTTCTCAGTGGAGCCTGTCTAACCCATGTGCGTGTGTTTATGTTGGCTGCATGGCAGATAAGAAGTGTCAATCCGTCTTACCATACTCTATCTCCCACAGAATACATGGCATGTCCCTTCCCCAGATACACATAACTGATGTTTTTAAAAAGGTGATATCTGGCAATACAAGCTCTTTTCTGACTTCAAAGTCTTACTGTATATACAAGCTTTTGAGTTAATGGCCACGATGAGAAATACCCAGGGAGAGAATGTTTCCAGTAACAGTTGAGAAAGGCTTTCAGTAATGGAAAGAATCCAGCAATTCTGGAAAAGCCAGGGTGGGTAGGCTGCTGCTAGAGGAAGTGTAGAGACATTGAGTATGGCTGCTTGATAAACGTTGGGTCAGGCTTACACGCATCTAAACTTGAAGTTCATCAGCGCCGCACTAGGCCAGCCTGTGGGAGCCTTCAGGCTGAGGCTCTGAGGACTTCTTGTAGGAGCAGAATCTGGCCAGAGGAGGTGTTTAAGACAGTGGCTGTACTCGAGTCTGTGACTCAGGTGCTCCTGTGGCCTGGCTACAGAGTTAGAATGTGACTGACTCTGCTCCAAGAAGAGCAGATGGAAAACCGGTGTTTACAGCATCTTCAGTGTTATTTTGCCCAGAAGTATGCACAGATGTAAAGAGTGTCTTTCCCTGTCCCCTTGGAGATTGTTTTGTTTTTCAGGGATCAATCAGGTATGCCCAGTCTGCTGTATCATACACACACACACACGCACACGCACACACACACACACACACACACCCAAGGCTGCCTCTGAAATACGGACTTAGTGACATAGATTCTGCCCCAGCTGGGCTTACTCAGAGGTTTATGAGCATAGAAACCACAGTAATCATAGCTAACGTTTGCTGACTACTTGAGGCAGGCATTTGTAGGCTCCTCACCTGTGCCGACTCCCCTACTCGTGTGGCTTTGTCGGTCAGTCCCAGAGGAAAAGAGCTCTACTTTGCCCTCCAAGTCAAAGGGCATGGCCATGGTTCTGCTGAAAGCGTTGCCTTGGATTTTTGTTTGGGGTTTGGGTTGTTTCTTAAACCTGATTTGTATATGAAATGTTGTTTTTATTTTGTATTTGCTTTGAATAATATAATGACTTTGGTGGGTTCAAAATGGGTGCAAGCCCATCTTTAGAAATACACTGCTTCTGCAGGTCAGTTCAAATTTAACAGATTAAGCACTTGCACATACTCAAATCTAGAAAAAAACACTAATTTTGATGATACTGTTATTTGGAATTATCTCTGTTATAGATTTCATTTCCTTAAAGTATGTGTTTAAAGATAAGTTTTTTTAAGTCAAATGGGGGAGCTTGTGGTTTTTGCTTTGACAAGTTGCTAAACACCTGGAGATTTTGTTAACATTGAACTCCCTTTGTCCTCAATAGCTTCTTCTTTAAGTGGGAACAAAGATTCCATTTATAGCCTGGCCATGAACCAACTGGGAACAATCATTGTATCTGGGTCCACTGAGAAGGTAAGAGAGGCCTGGCCAGTATCTCAGAACCCAAGAAAATGGAGTCATTGTATCAGTTCAGTTCTTAAACACATACACAGGGCTCAGTGAGGTAGCCTGCATAGTCTCAACACTCAGGAGGCTGAGGCAGGACGATTGTGTTAGTCCAGTTCAAGACCAGCCTGGGCAACACAGCCAAATTCCTGTCTCAAAACAAATCAAAAAATAAAAATAATAAAACACCAGTAGGGCTGGAGAGATGGCTCAGCGGTTAAGAGCACCAACTGCTCTTCCAAAGGTCCTGAGTTCAAATCCCAGCAACCACATGGTGGCTCACAACCATCTGTAACGGGATCCACTGCCCTCTTCTGCAATAGTGTGTTCATATACAATAAGAAAATAAATCTTAAAAACAAGAAAGAGAAGTGTTCTTAAGCTTAGCAGCCATGGACACTGGCTGCAGCAGTGTTTCCTCTCCAGAATGTCATAGATGGTGTTTAGTAGGAAAGTTGGGTGCTTTCAAAAGCTGGGTGTGTTCAGTCTGGTTTATCTAATACTCTGTAAAAACTGGCAGGTTCTAAGAGTGTGGGATCCGAGAACCTGTGCAAAACTCATGAAGCTGAAAGGACACACAGACAATGTGAAGGCCCTGCTGCTGCACAGGGACGGCACACAGGTAAGGGCCGTGTGCACACTCGGCTTCCCACTCTAGGCATGGCTGGGGAGATTGATTTGAACCGTAAGCTACATATGTGACTTACATCCTGATTTTCAGTGTTATAATACTAAACTGTGGCTCAGTAGTTAAGAGCACGTGCTACACTTGCAGAGAACTGGAGTCCGTTACCCACATGCAGGTCTGGCAGTTCAGAACCGTCTTCTGTAACTCCAGCTCCAGGAGCATCCAGTTCCCTCTTCTGGCCTCTGTGCAGGCAGACCTGTTGCTGGAGAAGGAACTGAAAGTGCTACATCCTGATCTGCAGCAGCCGAAGGAGACTGCTCCACTGCATAGAAGACCTCAAAGCCTGCCTCCTCAAGTGGCACACTGCCTCCAACAAGGCCACACCTCCTCACAGTGCCACTGCCTATGGGCCATCCGCTCAGACACTCGTGTCTGTGGACTTCCTGATCAAACACCTGCATTTGCAGAGGCTCCTGCTCAGCCCCGGCAGGCAGTTTAGTTGTTGCTATGGTACTTGAGGGTTAGGTTTCTAGCAGTGACCTCAAAAGCCCAATGCTCTTCTGTATGAGTTGTAATGTGCTTCTGTGTGAGGTGATTTAACTGTCAGATGCGGAGCCCTCAAAGTCAACTGTATTTGCTCTAAGCCAGGATGGCAACAGGGCTCGGTTCTAAAAGCTGCCGGTTGGATCTTAAGATGCAGTTATCTGCCACCCACAGTTTCTGTTTATTCAAGTCCCAAACCTATCTTAGGGGTCTGGGATCACAGCATCAGGCAACTTCTCCAAAAGTCACCTGGTCCCTACATACAGGTACCCTACTGCTGTCATTGGCAGACAAGTGATGATGATGGATCAGTCCGAGTAAATGTGGTTTAGCAAACAGCGTGGGGCTTTGCGTTGTCTCTGAAACCATCTCTTGTTGGACAGCTCACATTTTTAGCCAAAGCAAGAAGAGAGGCGAGAGTGGAGGGTGAGAAATGTTTTGTTGGTTCTGCTGGCTCCTACAAGATAGCAGGACCTAGGAGGACCCTTGGGTAGGGAGGGCTGCGTACAGTAACAGGACGCTGTTGCACACAGCCTCATGCTGTGCTGTGTGGCAATGGCTCTTTAAAAGCAGTTGTTCTGTTCTCACTGTGGCTTGCTTTCATAGCAGTAGAGCGGTGGCAGCTGTTGAGCTCTTTCTGTGTTATGTGTTCATTTGCTACAATGTCTGTGCTTTCTCCTTGTTTCTAGCTGTGCAGTCTGCATCTAGTCCTTAGCTGTTACACAGGATTAAGTTATATGCACTTACCAAACACGAACTTTTCCAGACTTGCTCTCTGTAGACATATGTCCCAAGATGAAGAGTTGGGGCTTTCCTTAGAGTATTGCCACCTGTGGGAGCCCCTCCTTGGGCCTTTCCCATGTCCCAGCTCTCCCACACCCAGGTTGGATCAGTCCTTCCCATGTGAGCTAGTTAAAAGAGGGGATTAAATTCCCAGTGCTCCTAACAGTTAGCAAGGAAGTCTTTTGGTCTACTTATTTCATTAAACCTCTCTCCAGTGTCTCAGGCTCATTGGCCCAGATCAGTGCCATCAGACTTAGAACATGGGAGTTACCTGGGAAGCCTGCTGGGCATCCGTTGGCGACCCTGCTGTACTTTTGCCTCCTTAGGTCTGGATGGGGCCCAAGAGTTTTTACTAAGTTCCTAGAGAAGATGATTGTTCTGAGATCACTACCACCTATATTCGGTTGCTTTCAGACTGCCTGCCTCAGAAACGGATCTTCCAAACCTAACTCACCATTATTATTTACAGGACCAGCAGGCAGCCGGATAGAGAGGACGCATTTGCTCTGGTGTCCCTTGCTGGAGGATGCATGTTGGGTTTGGTCATTTCAGACTGGCTTGCTCCTAGAAGCACCCTCACCTTGTTTCCTTTATTCACAGTGCCTCTCTGGGAGTTCTGATGGGACGATTCGCCTGTGGTCCCTTGGCCAGCAGAGATGTATAGCAACATACCGAGTCCATGATGAAGGCGTTTGGGCCCTACAGGTCAATGATGCCTTCACACATGTCTATTCTGGAGGACGGGACAGGAAGATCTACTGCACAGACCTAAGGAACCCTGACATTCGGGTGCTGATTTGTGAAGAAAAAGCACCAGTTCTCAAGGTGGGTTGAGATTCTGAGTTCCCAGCTGAGGTTGTGAGCTTTGGTGTGTGCAGCAGACTCTGCATTAAACATGGACCAGAGATGGGGTTGAGAAGACCCTCCATAGGGTAGGAAGAGCCTCAGTGTACACAGTTGTGATGTCTGAAGTACATCTCTGGGGCATGGATGACTTTCCTACAGTAAATCCTAGTGATGCTGTGTCAGGTGTGCTGTAGAGTTTGCCTGGCTCTCCTGCCCTGCCTTAAACAGAAGAACATGAGCAATTAGGGGTGTCTGAACAGACAGAAAGGCAAAAAGGTCTGAGTGTTAAGCCTCAGGCCTAGCACTGAAGAGAGGAAGGTCTCCTGAAGGAGGAAAGCCAGTTGCTTCAGACTGCAAATGCACTGCCTCCCAGCAGCCCTGGTGGAGACGGTCCAGATGGGAAGCATCTGCCTGGGAAGCAGAGGAAGCAACCATGGGAGGGACTCAGCTGGCCGTGTGAGCACTGGAGGTGCTGGCAGCTCTTGGCTGGGGGTGGCAAGCTAAAGAAGGTAGCCCAGGGCACCTATATGTTGAAGACAAGCACTGAGAATTCCTGGTAGCCAAGAGTCGAGAAATGCTTCCCACCACTCCAGCTGCAGCCTCCTGATGTTGGAAGAAGAGTGGTTCCATTTGAGAATGAATAACATCTTACATGTCCACACTCTGAAAGGACCAGAGGGCACGTAGTGATGTGATCCTGGGGACCCTGTCCCCAGGTGAGGTAACCATTCTCAAAAAAGGGGAGACATTTATTTGCGCTTTCAGGAAGAATGTAAGCTAAGCATGGCAGCCCCCAGAGGCTAACTTTGAAGGCATAGCAAGAACCTGTCTCAGAAAAGTGCACAGACACTCAGAGAATATAAAAACTAGAATAGCAGAAGCATAATGTTGCTTTGTTTCAGAAAGTCCTTGTCCTTTGGACTGTGTCTGCTTGGGTCTCAATAGTTACCTCATTTAAAGCCGTGAGCCTGGCCACAGCAGTGCCTGTGCTCACACAGGAGAACCATGCATTCACACCTGCCTGGCTGACTTAGTGAGACCCTAAGAGTATAAGTGCGCATGCACATGCACAGGAGCAGCTGCCTGTAGCTCTCTGGTGGGCGGGACTCGCCTGCCATGTGGCCCTTCCGCTTCCTCTCCCTGTGCGTCTACAGCTTCCCACCGCAGGTCTTACCTGGCATGGTGGCGTGCAGGTGTGACCAGAGGAGTGGTCTTCCCTGAGTACTGTCACATGCCAGTGGCTCATCTTGGCTAATAGCTCAGTTATCAGCCCTTGACAAAGAAGACTCTTGTGTTTGGTTTTTAGATGGAACTTGACAGATCAGCAGATCCCCCTCCTGCAATCTGGGTTGCAACAACAAAGTCCACAGTAAATAAGTGGGTAAGTAAATGACTGTGCTTGTGACAAGGCTGTAGACGTGTGGTTGGCTTGCTATCTCAGATATGCCAGGCCAGCAGCAGAGGCTGAGTGTAGCCCTAGCCACATGCTGCTGTGAATTCAGGTGTGACCCTGAGTGACAGTAACCCTGACATTCATGGGCAAAATGGACCTTCTTTTTCTTTATTACCAGCTAGGATATGTGCTTGATGTACCTAGAACAGAGTGTTGCCTGATTAAACCAGTCAATGTTAGACAGCTTCTGACTTTAAAACTGCACCTGAGAGTAGGAGTCCAGCCATGTGTGTGGCGCACGGCTGGACTCCTACCTGGGAGACTGACAAATGGCTGTGCTGCATGTTCAAGACCAGCCTGAGCTATACATAGCAAGACACTGTTTCAGCTAAACACACAAAAAGAATGAGGCAGTCAGTCCACATACCTGTTTTTCTAAAGGTAACAGAACAAGAGGTTGGCTTCTGACTTCCCATTTTTCTCTGAGGCGTGGAAAGCAGGGTTAGTAGAGACAGATGGGCAGGTAGGTCCACATGGCAGGGTTATAGAGACCGATGGGCAGGTAGGTCCACATGGCACGAGCTCTTTACTTACAGCACTGAGCTTTCTTGCATAGCTGACTCTGGGAGCTCTGGGAAGGGTTTGTGTGCAGGTCAGCTGCAGAACTATGAGGGCCCCTGTGCGTGTCACCTAAAATCTTAGCTGGAGTAGTGCTCTGCTTTGGAGCTGTCTTAGCCACTGTTCTGTCGCTGTGATGAATTAACGTGAAGGCACCTTACAACAGACAGCATCTAACTGGGAACTAAGCTCCATGACCATCGTTGTGGGGAGTGTGGCGGCAGACAGAGTGGGCCTGGCATAAACCACAAGACATACCCTTAGGGACACTTCTGCTCCAACAAGACCATACCTTCTAATCCCTCAAGCATTCAAACACATGAGCCTATGGGAGCCATCTCATTCAAACCACCACAGAGTCTTGTGGGTTTGTTGTTTGTTTGGGAGCACTGGTTTTTGGTTTTAAGGTTTTTGGGTTTTTGGGTTTTTTGTTTTGTTTTGGTTTTGTTGTTGTTGTTATTGTTGTTTTAGAAAACTCAATATTCTCTCCTTAATATTTGTTGGGAATTTCTTGCTGGTTGACCCCATGACTCCCTGCTATGACTAGGTGTGTCTTCTGTATCCATGACAGATAGCTCAGCATTTACTAGTTCTACAACGATAGCATTCTCAACACTTGGCAAGCCTGGAGAACATAAAATGGTGAAATTATTAATTCTGTTCCTTTAGACACTGAAGGGAATTCATAATTTCCGAGCCTCTGGTGATTATGACAATGATTGTACAAACCCCATAACGCCCCTCTGCACACAGCCGGACCAAGTTATTAAAGGTAAGAAGGCCGCGGGGCAAGCATTCTTTTAATGAGGTTATAGTTAATAGCGTGACACAGCCAAAGTGGCGGCCTTTAAATGCAGTGCTGCTACAAACAAAAGCCCGGTAACGTGGGCTTGCTTTTAGCACAAGAAAGTGATGGTAAGAGATGAGTGGGGTTTTTAAGAATGTGTTTGATGTATTCTTTGACTGTTCCTGCCATGTGTATCACGTGTCTTTGTCATAACCACTCCCAGGTCATCTCTTCTGGTCCAAACCTCCTCCACACATCCCTTCCTACCTTCAGGAGTGATTTTTAAATAACAACTGGGTCCCATCAGTGCTGCCCATATGCACAAGGGTGTAGGGCCCATGGGCTACCTACCAGCAGCCACAAGACATGAATTTTTGATTGAATGTATTAATGGCTGTTGGTGGTACAGATGAGGGCTTGTATGGGGTGCTTCAGTACGTGCGATGAGATCCATTCTCCCAGACCTGAAGATGACTTTGTGTGTTTGGATCTGTGTGAGAACCGTGGTGCTCTCTGTATCTGAGTTGTGTCTGATTGTCTGATGCAGTGTCTTCCAGCTCTGCTTGCTGCAAACAGCACATGACACCTTTTGCTTGCAGTATACAAAAGGGCTGCCTTTATAATGTGTGTCGTGACACTATTCTCTTGTTCATGTTTTACCCTACAACACAGTAGCCAGTGTAAAATATCTTGTCTTTGGGCACAAACCAGAGATGATCAGATGTGAGTTTTTGGGGGGTGGGGGGGGTTGGTTTAATGTTTGCACTTAGGATTAGAATCCTGTCTGGCACATTGATCGGGAGCTCTTAGCTACCCGGGAAAGAACGCTTCTGAGGAGGCGCAGAGGAGAGGCTGGCAGGCTGACTCAGCACTCGCTGCTCAGTCCTCACAGCCTGGCGGCTCTCCCCAAAACCCGTGGAAAGATAGAAGGGGAGAACTAACTGTAGGGCTGTCACCAGACCTGCACATGGTACCACTCAAAGGCCATGAGTACTGGTCCTTCTGTGGTTTGCCCGTTGTTTCTTTTCCTCCTTTAGGGGGCGCTAGTATCATCCAGTGCCACATCCTAAATGATAAGCGACACATATTGACCAAAGATACGAATAACAATGTGGCCTACTGGGACGTGTTGAAGGTGAGTGCCTGTTGCCCTGGTCTATTTCCCTTGGTTTTCCTCCTCTGTACGTGATAATCAACATTAATTTGCAGTAATACTTTATTTGGAGGTGGATATTTTTGGATATTGGATGGTATGGTGGTATTTAACCCTTTCCCTGGTCACTGTACTTCCACTCATATCCAGCGCTGCTTTACTCTGGAAGGTTCTCATTGTTACACTATTGGCATTTAGACTGAATCATTCACTGAGTGTAAAGAGAGAAGCTCTATCCTGTCCTTTCTTTTACAAAAGGGTCCCAGGATAACTGGGAGGATCCAGAAAAGCCCCAATCAGCAGAGAATCAGCAAAACTGCTTGATTCTTCCTGACCACCTAGCAGTGTGGTTCCTGTGGTCCTGTTCCTGGACTGTCAGCTGCTCTCAGTACAGCCTGTCTGGGTGGGATAGAGTTCTCATTTGTAGACCTCCAAGTTATGTGTCATGGTTGTCATCTCTGCAGGCAACAGCTTCCCATGTCTGGGTATGAATATGGAAAGTCCTGAGGTCACATGATCTGGAAAGTAGTCAAGGAAGTCTGGGGACATGAAGGAGAAGGCAGAGCTGTGTTCTAGTCTGTAGCCAGTGACCAATCACATGACCTGCTGGACTTATCAGAACCTGCGGCCTCCACCCAGAAATGAGGGGAACCCGTTTTCTGGCAATATTAAGGGCATATTTCAGAACCATGCATCCCTCAAGGTCTCCAGGGTTTGAGCCGCCTCAACCGGGAACCAGGTGTCTTTCATTGTCCCACAGAATCCATTGGGGCTGGGAACTGTCAATGATAGGAAGACCAGAGCACAGAACAGCCAGAGGACACTGTCGGTGCCCCATGCCCACACTGACAAATGGAGGTCCCTCCGAGATTTGAACTCGGATCACTGGATTCAAAGTCCAAAGTGCTAACCGCACGGACAGGGCACTGCGTTTTTTGTTTTTTTTGTTTTTTTTTTTTTAATTTTGTTTATCTTTGATTTTTTTTGTCTTTTCCTTTTAAGTTTTTTAAGACTTTTAATAATTATTTTATTATTTTGGTTTTTTTTTTTTTTTTTTTTTTTTTGCTTTGGGAGGAGGACAAAAGGAGCTTCTGTCCAGGCTTGCTTGTGTACTGTGCGTGCGTGCGAGTGCACATACACGTATACACACGTACACACACATACATTTGCAGACAGCAGTAGCAGTCCAGTTGTGGTGGGAGACAGTGACTTTAGTGACAGATCGGATGGAGGTCTGAGGGCAACCTACCATCTGGGACTGCATTTGAATGGAGCAGGGCTTGGGTTTCCAGAGAGTTAAGGGAGAATGGTCTGGGGGGTGCCAGCTAGGACCACGGAATATGTGTGCAGTGCGGCAAATGACATGGGCTTCTGGGAAACAGATGTGTCCTGTGATCTGGGTATGTTACAGTGGCGTGTGCTTTCCCTGGGACAGGATGGAGAGTCCATGTCTGCCTGTGAGGAGATTACTGGGGTACTCACAGTCATGCTAATGTTGAGCTGAGCAGTCAGCAGACACGTGGTGTTGAGTTTCAGCACTAAAGAGAACTATAACTGGAAACGACCCTACCACTGAAGATGTTTAGGGCTTTGGGGAAGAACTACATTTTTAGAATGAGAGGTGTTCAGAAGTTTTTTTGTTTTTTGTTTTTTGTTTTTTAAGATTGTTTAAATTGTGTATGCATGAGTGTTTTGCCTTCATGAATTTGTGTGTCTGGTACCTACAGAGGTCAGAAGAGGTAATCAGATGCCACGGAACTGAAATTATGGATGGTTCTGAGCCACCGTCTAGGTGCTGGGAATTGAACTTGGGTCTTCTGCAAGAATAAGTGTTCTTAACCACTGAGCCACCCTTCCAGCCTAGAAGTATTAAGGCGGCCAGGAGAGGGAAGCTCTGAGTCGTTCTGTGAGCCAGCTGCTGTCTAAAGAGGCTCAGCTTGTTAAGCAAGCTCTTCTAACGTGCTTCCTGGCTGCTCTCCCCTTGTTTTGATGGTGCTTCCAGGTGTGTCAGGGGAGCTCGGTATCAGGAAAGTTCAATTATAGCCACACCTCTAGAAAAGATTATTTTCAGTTTAAAAAAAGATGAAGTTTTACATGTATGAGCATTGCCTGCACCGTGTCTGTGCCTTTGCCAGGGAGATAAGAAGAGGCACCAGACCCTGGACCTGGGTAAGTGGATGCCCGTGAGACTGATGGCCGCTGGCACCTGCACCCATTTTCTCTACAGGAGCAGCAAGTGCTCTTAACCACGAGCCATCCTCTAACTCACTAATTTAAACGTTTACTAGCAGGTAGTTATTTAAAAGCCTTAGAATAAAAGTTGGCTATGTTCTTTTTGAAGTATACTATAGAATTATTTAAGCAAATGTGAAATTTGGAAGAATGCAGTGACAGCCAGTCGGTCCCCTACTTCATCCTAACCATTATGCTTTCTTTTCTTATGCAGGCATGCAAAGTGGAAGATTTGGGCAAAGTGGACTTCGAAGATGAAATTAAGAAAAGATTTAAAATGGTGTATGTTCCAAATTGGTTCTCAGTAGACCTAAAAACAGGGGTGAGTTAGGCAATCAGTATTTATGTGATTTTGGATAATTGAAGATTCCCTCAATGTCCTAATTATTCTTAAGGAGTTTGCTGTTTTAAAATGTGTGCATTTGCTTGCCCCGTCTGTCTTAATATGCTGTCATGTAAGCCTGATTCTCGAGTAGAGCAAGCCGAAGCTGAATCCCAAGAGGCTTAGCCTTACATGGATGCTGCCGGGTCAGGTGCTGGAGAGGAGGGAGGGAGAGCAAGCTGCTAGCACTGCGTGTCCCTCCCCCCAACAGATGCTGACCATTACTCTGGATGAAAGCGACTGCTTCGCTGCCTGGGTTTCTGCGAAAGATGCTGGCTTCAGCAGTCCCGATGGGTCAGACCCAAAACGTGAGTTAAGTGTCTTCGATTGAAGAAGGTGGCTGGTCATCTTTGTAAGCGTCCCCCACACCATGACTCTTACTGTCATTTGTTTGTTTGTTTTGCTTCAAGACAGGGTTTCTCTGTGTAGCTGTGTAGCCCTAGCTATCCTGGAACTCACTCTGTAAACCAGCTGGCCTGGAACTCAGAGATCCGCCTGCCTCTGCCTCTAGTGCTGAGATTACAGACATGCATCTCCACTGCCCAAGCACATCGTGACACTGCATGTCACTCAGCACGCTTCTGAGAACTTGGTGTGTAACAATCCAACACGTACAAATACAAGGTTGCTGGCTTTGGGGAGAGTACCTATATCAATAGCAAACTGTTTTTGGTTTAAAGAATAGCTTCAACCAGACATGGCGGCTCAGGCTTCTGATCCCAGCCCTTAGGAGGCTTAGGTTGGATAGCGGCCTTGAGGTCCAGGGCAGCCTTGCTGCGATGTAAACCCCCCCGTCTCCACAAAAAGGACAGAGAAGGGTGACTGCTGAATAGCAGGGTAGTGTTTTCTCTGCAACTTCGATTCTGAGATCAAGCACTGAGACCTGCTTGTCTCTGGTCTTGGGGTTGAAGCCTAAGGATGTGTCTTAGTTAGGGTTTCATTGAGGTGAAGAGACCACATCAGCTCTTACAATTGGGTCAGGCTTACAGTTTCAGAGGCTTCGTCCATTATCGTATCAGGAAGGATGCCAGCGTGCAGGCAGGCACGGTACTAGAGGAATGGAGAGTTCTACATCTTCATCCACAGGCAGCAAGGAGAGACCGTGTGTGTCACACTGGGTGTAGCTTTTGCATAGGAAGTGTCAAAGCCTACCTCTACAGTGATGTACTTCTTCTAACAAGCCACACCTCCTACTAGTGCCACACTATTGGCCGGTGTTCAAATACATGGTGGGGGGATTCCTATTCAAATCACCACAGCATGTGTACCCCAGCATGGTAGCACATGCCTCTAATCCCTGTACTTGGGAGTAGGAAGAAAGAAGATGAATCAAAGACCAGGCTGAATCACAAAGAAAAAAGAAAGTCATAACAGTTTGAAAAGTGCTGATTCAAAAGCCACCAAACCTGTGTATGTAGCTTCTGTAAGGTGCTCACACGTAATCCCCATCCTGAGAAGCACCTCTGCCTTCTTTTTTTTTTTTTAAAGATTTATTTATTATAGATGAGTACTCTGTAGCTCTCTTCAGACACACCAGAAGAGGGCATCAGATCTTATTACAGATGGTTGTGAGCCACCATGTGGTTGCTGGGATTTGGACTCAGGACCTCTGGAAGAGCAGCCGGTGCTCTTAACCTCTGAGCCATCTCTCCAGCCCACACCTCTGCCTTCAAGTGTCCATAACTGCCCTGTTTGTACCCTGCCCTGCTGGATAATTTTGCTTCTCAAGAAAAGATGCAGCATGAGAACATTGACAGCTTCTGTCTTAGGTTAGAGCTAACAAACTGTCTCCGTTTCTCCTCTCACCCACAGTGAACTTAGGAGGACTTCTACTACAGGCCCTCCTGGAGTACTGGCCCAGAACACATGTGACTCCCATGGACGAGGAGGAGAATGAAGTGAACCATGGTTAGTATGTGTGTTTGTTCAGAAAAGTGACAGTTGTGTGGGCCAAGGGGTACTTACTGTAGTGTGCAGAAGTCTGACACAGCTGTGGTGTGCCCAGTTAATTGTTCTTTCCTGCATCTGAATGAGGGTATCCAGTATTGCAAAGGATGAGGCCACTTTGGATGTGGCTCTCAGATAAAAGAAGCCCCATGTGTGATATTCAAAAGTCACCTGTTTATGGGTGGTCATAGATCCTCCCAAGGGCTAGGTGGCCCCATTGTGCTCAGGTTCAGGGAGCTGAGGACTGGGAGGGGCTGTGTGTCAGCTCAGGCACTGGGTCAACTACATTTATTTCTTGTACTAAAGCCCTCCTTTGGGGGCTCTTTTGGGGGCTGTGTCTCACTGTGAGCAGTGCACTGGACTTCTGATGAGACTCTCTGCTCTTACATATTAAATACCATTCTTTTTTCAAGAATTCTTACTTGTTCTAAACCGTTATTATTTTTTAATATTAAAACATTTTATGTTTATGCCAGTTAAGTGGGGTGCATGTGAAAGCCAGACAGGGACATCAGATCTCCTGGACTGAACTCGGGTCCTCTGAAGAGCCCTCAGTCCTCCGTTCCGGCTTCCTCCACCCAGCTTTCTTTTTTTTTTTTTTTTTTTTTCTCTTTTTTTTTTTTCTTTTTTTCGGAGCTGGGGACCGACCCCAGGGCCTTGCCCTTGCTAGGCAAGCGCTCTACCACTGAGCTAAATCCCCAATCCCTCCACCCAGCTTTCTAATGCTGACCAAGGAGCAGGGTTTTGATTTAAATGTTTCTTTAGATTTGTTCATTTTTATTTGATGTATATCAGTTTTCCTGTGTGTATATAAGGGCAACACTTAGGGGCCTAGTGCCCATGGAGGCTGGAAAGGGTGTTGGATACCCTGGAACTAGGGTTAGAGATGGTTGTAAGCCACTTTGTAGTACTGGGAACTAAACCTTGGTCCTCTAGAAGAGCAGCCAGTGCTCTAACCACTGAACCATCAGTCCAGCCCCAGGATTTTTTATTTTTAAAATGTTGGAATGTTTACAGCCTTTGTGGTCAGTATTCAGAAGCTTTGGTCCCAACATTAACAGCCTGCCTATCTTTCCAGTGAGTGGGGAACAGGAGAGCCGAGTCCAGAAAGGAAATGGCTATTTCCAGGTGCCCCCCCACACCCCCGTGATCTTTGGAGAAGCTGGAGGTCGCACACTTTTCAGGTATGGATAAGAAAGACTAGAACCCTGCCTAAGAAAGGCCTTGCTTAATAAACCAACCCTCTTGATAGGAAATGCTGCCCAGACAGACACGTCATCTCCTTGAGATACTTAATGCCTGGTGCAGTGAATGTTAGTAACGAAGGGCCAAGGTGAGATTCACACGCACACGCACACACACGTGCGCACGCACACAGATACCCTGCCCCATCCCAGATGCCTGCCTCTCTTACTTTGCCAGTGTGGCTAACTGCCAGAGGCAGGAATCAAATGGCATCAGAGCAGTCCCTGGTCATGGGAGACTGGGCCAGGCAAGAGGGTGAGGCTGCTCCTGCAAACTGTTGTGCTCTATACTGGCTCAGCCTGGAGTGAGGGAGATGCTCTCTGGCCCTCCAGGGAAGGGAAGGCTTCAGGCAAGCCCTGAAGGAGCAGGGAAGTGTTGCAGCATCACTGGGTGTGGGAAGTGAGGGTGATGCCTGCCTTTCCCCTGAGCACAGACTTTCTTCTGTTGTGATCTTCGGAGCGAGGTAACCAAACTGCAGCCCTCACTGCAGCTGAAGTCTGGGCCATGCCTGGCCCTGGCTAGGCCCTTGGCTGAGTGTTTCTTGTAGTGACCCAGGACTCAGAAGCAGCTTGATCGGGCCCAAGTCTCCCTACTCCCCCATCACCTCTGCTGTCCTCAGTGAGCGCTGTGAGGGCTCCTCTGCTGTCCCCCTGCTTGTCATGACACTGACCACCTGATGGATTGTGTCTAGGCTGCTCTGCCGGGACTCCGGGGGCGAGACCGAGGCAATGCTTCTCAATGAGACCGTGCCACAATGGGTGATCGATATCACTGTGGATGTAAGTGTCCTTCACTCCCGCTTTGCCCTTTGCTTTCCCTGGACCATGACATTAAGTCTTACACTGTGACAAAAGTCACCGGCTAAGTAGAATCCTCTCTGCGTTCCTGAAGTTCCAAAGTTGTAGACACATCTGATAGTTATTTACATATCAACTTTTATCTTTGTCTGGTTTCAGTCAGAACAATAATGTATGCTTATTCTATAACGTAATCAGTGCCCACCTCTTCCCATCCACCCTCTTCACCCTTCCCAGCCCTCTTCTCAGAGGGGGAACCCAATAGGAGGTCACCTACACGAGCACTTACTATTGTGTGCAGATATAAGTGTGGAGTTCATTTAATTTTGCACAAAATCTCTTACGGTGTTCTGCAACCTCTTTTTTTTTTTTTTACTTAAAAATATGTCTTGGACATCTGTTCAGACCTGTGCTCAGGGACTGTTCCCTTTTAAGGACTACACCTTATTCCGTTGTGTAAATGATCAGCCCCTTCTTAATGGGCCCAGGTAGTTTCCAGTGTTTGCATTTGCAAACAGTGCTTCCTGAACGTCTTTGTACATGTGTCTCTGTGTACTTTTTAGGGTAAATTCTTACAGTGAAATTGCTGGATCAAAGGGTCTGACATTTTAAATCTGGATAGATATGCGAATTGCCCTTTCACAAAGGCAGTGTGCTCTGCACCAACAGTGTATGGACACCTGATTGTCACAGCCATACCGACACCAGACACTTGCCCTTTGCTGAGCCGTCAGCAAATACTGTGCGGTGTTTCAGTGTGGATGTGTCCTTATTCATGGTGAGGTCAGGAGTCTTTTCACACTGACCGTTTCTCTCTGTGACCTGCCTGTCTGTGTCCTTTGCCACTTCTCTAACTGGGTCATCATCGCACTCACTCACTCACAGGTGATCTTCTGTTGCCAATTAACCTGACTCCTCTCTGCCTTCATTAAACGTTTACTTTGTTCAAGGTTCTCTCCCAGGGGAAACCTTAACTTTTGTATAATCAGATTGAGGTTTTGTAGCTCTGGTTCCATGTTTTGTTGGATATCTCCCAATTCAGAGTGTCCTCGCTACGCTCTGCACCTTGTCGTTTACTGTCCGCCTCGTAACTGTTATTCAGTCTTCTGTTGGCTGTGAGATGACATTCTAACTTTTCCCAGAGAACTAAGCTGTGTACCAGTGTAGTCTGTAGGGGTCTATCCTGTCTACTATTTGAATTCTACACTGTCTGTATAGTGCATTCCTGCAGACAGGACTTTCTTGACTGTTCGTATACCCCTAAAGCCATAGAAAAAGGATTTAATTTCCTGAAACTTTAGAAAATGTGTTTTCTACCCCAGATACACCCCAAGAACTTAGAACCAGTGTGACTGACACTTGTTGGTCTTCCTGTGGTCTTCCTGTGCAGACTCCCATAATCCACTGCTTCTTTTGAGTGTAGAACTCATCTGGTGCATTAGTGAGTGACCCAATGACTTGGGCTATGCTCCAAGAAAAGCTGGCTGGACCATTTCAGCCATCAGTTGAGAATGGGTAATGTTTTCAGGGTAGACTCCCCCTATCAGAGGACGAGACAGATGGCAGAAGGCCGGTGGCCTCTCCACTGGATGATGGGCCCACCAGTACCCAAGTGTCTGCTCAGAAGTGAATGTTCTGGGGCTTTCTCAAAACACTTAAACTTATGTTGGGGCCGTTAGTCATAGCCCTGATATTTTGATATATGGAGCTTTAAAAATGTGTTTTCCTGTAATGCCTTGAATGATATTTTCAGAAGAGCCATGCCACTGTTTCTGACACTAATACTACATATAGTTTGTCTTCATCTATTTTTATTATAAACTAAACATCATACTTGCTGAGAAATTTTCTCTTAAGGCATACTTCTATTGGTAACTTACTATAAATTGCATTAAAAGTCATTTTTATTGTTAAAATGGTTATTTGTAAATTGTTCTCCTGTTGACAGCATTTTAGTTTTATCAGCTAACAGAAACTATTATACCTCTTAAACTTTTAATATTTCAGAAAAATATGCCCAAATTCAACAAAATTCCTTTCTACCTCCAACCTCATGCATCTTCAGGAGCAAAAACTTTAAAAAAGTAAGTACCTATTGGGCTTCCTTACTCGGGTCGCCTCGGAGTCCTCTGCCCTTTAGCTCGCTTCATAATATGGGAGGCAGGTGCTAGGTTGAAGGCTGATTGCTATGGACTTTGTCTCCTGTCAAAATTTAGTTTAACCCACAGTTGCTGGCACATGCCTTTTACATCTCTGGAGGCAGAGGCAGAGGCTGAGGCAGAGGGAGGCCGAGGCCAGCCAAGACTCCATAGCAAGACCAAGTAGCCAAGTGAGATGGTACACACCTCAAATCCCAGTTCTTACGAGGTGAATAGAGGAGGATCTGGAATCTTTAAACCAAACCGTTCCATTGAGGACAAAACCTGTGTATAGTGGCTGATTTTATAGACACTTAGGAAAGGACGAGAGTGGGAGCTGACCAGCTCTGAACAGAGCCTTCTAGAAGGATAAGGACAAGGATCTCACCTGAAACACATGAGTGGGTAGAGTGCCCAAAGACAGACTTCCCAGACAGGCGCTTGCTCAAGACACATGGGAGTCAGGGGCTTCGTGTCCCGGGATTCAATGCCAGGTCACAGAGCATGCAGTAACCACTAGAAATTCCTGATAGGTAGACGTGCTTCAAAGAGAAGCTTACAGCAGAGAATTTGGAGTCTGAAACATGATCAGTATATATGGCTAGCGAGTGAAATCAACAAGCCTGTTAAAACTGTCACAGGGATTCCCAAGTTCACACAGAGGACGAGTTCCCACTGGCCCAGCAAACACGTGGAGTGACCTCTGTGCGACTGAAGTGCAGTGCTCCACCCGCACGCACCTCTGCCTGCCCCACCACCACTTCCACATGCACGCACTGGATCCCTCTGCAAGCCACAGACACCACTCCCAGTGGATTTTACGACTCCACTTTCAGATCCGTGAAGAGTTTAAGCTGTTGCTATGAGATGGTAGTTTACTGATATCAGAGACAAGGGCTTGGAAGTGAGGGACTTCAGTTGTATAATGCGGGGTGTGTGGTCTGGAGCACGCTGTGGCTTAATGTCTAGCCTGAGGCGTTGTCTCCTAGTTGAAGGCACAGCAGTAGGAGATAACACTGGGCCCTTGGTAGTTAATTGGTGGGTCTGCCCAGGCTTCAGGAGAGGACTTGGAGGTACAATGCAAGCGGCTGTTGTGTGTGCATAAGCCCTCAATGGTACCACAGTAACTCTCCTGACAGCTCTCAAGTGAATCGGAGCAATGATTGATTGATTTCAGATGTCTGTGCGATGTTTATCTTGAGATGTTGACACAAATGAAAAATATAGATTTTTCATGATGTCAAAACATTTCATCTTTTCTAGAGACAGACTGTCTGCCAGTGACATGCTGCAGGTCCGGAAGGTGATGGAACACGTCTACGAGAAGATTATCAACCTGGATAACGAGTCCCAAACCACCAGCTCTTCTAATAATGAAAAACCAGAGCAGGAGAAGGAGGAGGACATTGCTGTGTTGGCAGAGGAGAAAATTGAGCTTCTGTGCCAGGACCAGGTGAGTGGACCTGAAGAGCATGACTTGGTCCCCCTGCAGAGGCACCGTAAAGTCACAGCCTGTGCGCTTAGCAGTCTCAAGCTGGTGGCCTCTGAGGCGTCTGCGTCCGAGGCTGGGAAGAGGTCTGTGTCTCTTGGAAAGGTCCTTCAGCACACCTGAAGCTCCTCTTCACCTGGGGGAGGCGCTCAGGAAGAGGACACAGATTTCCAGGTGCCCACAGTAGGGCTGTGCGAGTAAATGGGGCAGGGTCACCTTGACTTACAGGGCGGTATCTGTCACAGTAAAGAATTTGAGTGGAGGTGGGTGGAGAAGAGATGGATTAGGGCCAGCACACGCGCACTGTGGTCAGGCAGGGCTGAGCGGGTGCTGCTGGTGAGCAGAGCGTTTCAGACTCCATGTGTGGAAGCAAACATCAGGCTCTGGGCACAGTGGGGGCCAGCTGGGCCCCTGGCAGTCTCTGGTTAAGGACGTCTTTGGCTATCAGTGATGTTGACTTCTCAATGCACTTCGGCTCTTCAGGTTTTGGACCCCAATATGGACCTTCGGACAGTAAAGCACTTCATATGGAAGAGTGGTGGGGACCTCACCCTCCATTACCGTCAGAAGTCCACGTGAAGAGTGGGCCCATGCTCCTGGGTTCTTTACCAACCACCTTCCTCTGTGGCCCCAAGAGTAGTCCTAGGAAGCCCACCACGTCCTACGGGAACAAGACCTCCAACCGGCCAATGGAGATGTAATATAGAAACCAGGCTCCACGCATAGATTAAGGTGTCCCCAGGGACTCGAGTGCAAAGACAGAAAAGCCCTGGCACTGTTCTGGGAGATGCAGAGAATCTACAACAGGCAGTGCAGACTTCGCTGACTCCTTGTGAAGGACCCACCTTTGTCTCTTAGCACTTGTTAGAGAACATCAGCGGGGCCACATCTGTTCGCCCTGGTTCCGTTTCAAACCCACAAGTTCTGCAGCTTTTCCAAGTACATTCCACTCATGCAGTACCTATGAAGGCTTTTTCCAAATTTGTCATTACAAAAATTAAGTTGTTTTCACCATATGAGAGTTATTTTTAATGGAAATCACTGTTGCACAATCCAAGAGCCAGCCTATTTCCTAAAAAATGACCACGCTGGGCTACTTCTGAAATACCGCATCTCAGCCACACTCTCGTAGGAAGACCTTCCGCAACTCCAGGGACCTTGGACCTGCAGGCAGTAACAGCCGGTGTGTGTTGCGCAGTGCTGCCCCATAGTGCCCTGGCTGTACGATAGCCCAAGATAGCCCAAGCCGCTGTGGCCACTCCTTCCTTCCGCCAGCACCGCCTTCCTCACAGGCAGAGCCAGCGAGAACCACAGCTTCCTGCTCTGGGTGAGCAGCCTGCCGACTGTCAGGACTTAAGACCATGCTGAAGTTTGAGTTTCATTCAAATGCTGAAGTTTTGTGTTACTAGAGTAAAAAGATCTCACAGTGAGCTGGTTTGATATTTATATTGTGGTCCATGTTTGTTTTTCCAGTTTTATACACGGGCTTTTGTTACGCCTTCGTCCAGGTCTTTCCGCTGTCTTTCTAACAGTCAAAAGCTTTCATAGACTCACTTGGATCTTGTACAGAATATTTAACTTATTGGGGATAAACACTTCAACTTTTGGCAAAAGATCCTTTGGATTCTTCCCTTGGTCATTTACATCCAGACAGATGAAACTGCAGATGAAACTTTGAGCACAGCGGAAGCACACGTGCCTTGGGAGGGCAGCGTACACCGTCCAGCTGTCCGTGCCTTGTGTGTGGTCTGTCCCCGCAGGAGCAGGGTGAGGGGGCCTGGGGAAGGGTTTTTCCTCGTCTCTACATCTTCACAGGTTCTACTGGAGACAGCTGAAGGGCCCAGATCCATCCCTTACAAACCAAGGCACTAATCCGTACAACTACAGAGCAGGGCCCCTCACGATAACTGTGGGAACACACATGCCATGGCTTCCACACCCTCCAGTGAGCAAGGACATCCCAGGGGTTAAACCGTTCTCCCTCCCCAGAGCAGCCAGCTTCTTTTTTTTACAGAAGTTCTTTCTATCTGTGTTGGACAACAGTGCACTTTTGGTGCATATTTTTTAGTGATAGCTGTAAGCGAAAAGCCAGGGGTGGGTGGGGTGTTTGCAGGAGGGGCCTCTGCACTAAGAGTAGGTTTTGCTGGTTGGCTCAGGCAGTACTGATCCACAGGCAGTTGTGCCCCTGTGGAGAGTTTACCCCCAGCATGGTTGTACTTCTTTCCCCTCTTGTCAAAAATCAGTAATAAGTTTCCAGAAAATTGGACAGTCTGCAATGCCAAAAGGGTCAGAGTCTGTATTTCAAGTCGTATAGAATAAAGCTTTAGTTACAAACATCTCAGTGTGCTGGACTTGTTTATTCGGTCACTTGTCACTTCCCACAGCAGATTACAGGGAAAGAAACATCTGGGGTTCACTCTTGAAACAGCATCAGCATCCATCTCACCCCACTTACAGGGTCCCAGGGAGCAGACCCCTCCAGCGAGGACAGCTGGGGGTCAGAGTGCTCACCACAGAGCAGCCCTGTGGTAACCCATGCTGTACAACTGCAGGCCTCTCAGTGGCTCTGGGGGCCTCACGGGCCTGGCTATAAATGTATTCCTAGTGCTTGGGGTTGTGTCCACCTCCAGAGCCTGGCCCACTGTACTACTTGCCCTGTGCTTCCTAAACAGAATCCTTGGCTTAACAACCTAGGCAGCTCCATGGTCTGTGGAGATGGGAGACGATTAGCAAGGACACAGGACTAGAGCTGCAGAAGACATGGCTGGTGCCATCTGCAGTAAGGCAGCAGCGCAGATGTCCTCTCAGAGCCTGAGCCTCTCAAGGCCCCTTTCCCTTACTCTGAGGACAAATGGGAGGGGGCTTTACCCAGAAGTCCGGACGAGAAGGGCTGAGTAGGGGGGGTTGATGGTAAGCAAAGTCTGACCTGTTTACCACCAGAACCACTGTACCTTGTGTACTCGGAGCCTGCTGTCCACACGTGAGAGAGGGCTGAGAGATCACAGGAGAGAAGAACTGGAGTGTCTGCTCCCTTCCACCTCCCCTGAGGCTAGTGTACAGCTAGCAGAGGTAGGTCCCTCTGAAGGGCCCAGAATCTTCCATCCTAGAAATCAAGTGGCCAAGTATACTGCCTCTCTCATCCAGTGTAAGGATTAGAATGAGGAAGGGCATTGGGATTCAGGGTGCTCCTCAGTACCAGTGTGGCCGCTTGTGGACACAGCCTTTCGTCCCCCACCCCATCTTCACATGGACACTGTGATCGGGCCTGCAGCCTCTCCCTCCCCGGAAGGTGCCAGTGCTTCACAGACACATCTAGATCCATCTCCTGCCTCTATAGAAGCCGGACATTGCTCCAGTGTTCTGTTCCTTTCAATCCAGGACTACGTGTGAACTCTAGCAAAGCCCATGCCTCGTTAGAGGCTGCAGCCTAGAGAGCTACACAGCTAAGGAACACCAAATGTCACCAGGGGCCTTCTCACAACCCAGGCTCTGGATCTGGGGCAGCCTGGGCTTGGCCGGCTGGCCCCTCAGTCTCTGCCATGCATTCCAGGCTGGCTGTGTCTGCTGGTTCCTCGGTCTGTGCCTCCAGCAGTTCTGCAGACAGCCCTTCTTCTGGTGAAGCTGCAGACGTGAGGCCATCGGGGAGAGTCAGCCGGGGCAGGTGGTCCACCTGGGCCTGGGAGCCTGGACTGTCGGGGAAGGAGACCTCGAACTCTGACCCTGACCACGTGGCTTCACCTGAAACATAAGGTGAGGCTGAGGAGACCCACCCTCAGTGACTGCAGCCTAGGCTTTGGTGGGGAGTTAGAGGTCAGTCATGTGAATCCCTTGGCACAGCCAACCTCTAACCCACCTGAGGAGCTCGGGGCAGCCCTCCCCAAACACAGGATTTCTCAGAGGGTCACTGAAGGTCACTCACCACCCCGCTCATGAGAACTGCTGCTGGAACCAATGTCCTCTGGTCCTAAGGCTGAGACAGCTGTAGGGGTCAGCAATGAGGAAGATGACAGGCTGGGGCACACACTTGTATTGCTGCTGTCCAGGAGGGACATGCCTGACACATCCAGGAAGCCTGCAGAGAAAAGCAAACAGTTCTTTGCTTGCATAAAACCCTAACTACTGGGAATGTGGGAGCCTGTCTTCCCCTCTACCATATTCCTGGAGTACCTAACTTGCCCTCCACACCACAGATACCCTCCTCTAACCCCATCGAGGCTGCGATCGCATGTCCCTGAGAGACAAAGAGCCCAGAGCTGAGCATCATGCCAATGGGCCCAGATCTGCCAAGTCACCTCGAGTGGGCCTTCTCGACTCTGGACTGGACTGACAGGTTAGCAGGTCCTGAGGAACGCTGGGACTGCTGTGAAGTCCAGCTGCGAGCCTGAAGCCCACTTTAGCATCAGGGCTCATCCAGGACATATCCCATACCTGGGTCCATGACCCGCTGGACTGGAGGTGGAGGCTGAAGCGGGATCTCCATGGAATGCAGGCATCCCCCATAGTCAGCAGTGCCATGGCCAGGACTCCCAGGCCCAGGGAGCTGCTCCTCCATAAAGCTACCAGGGACCTGTGGTAAGGCCTAGAGGTACCAGGAAAGGAGAAATCAAGGTTAGGCCAGACCGAGAAACAGCCACTGACTGCAGCCCACCCTTCCTCCCCACAAGAGATGGGAGGTCAGCCAGATCCTCTACAAAGACACACTGGGGAGGCTTTGTGATGCTCCCTGAGGGGATTCCCAGGTACCCACAGATACTACCCTGTTCTCTGACCCTCCCTCGAATCCAGGTGCAAATGGGGACCATGCAGCACACCACGTCCATGTCCAGCACTGGCCTGGCCGCCCCCTACCTCACTGTGGCACAAGGTTCTACCCATTTCTGGGTCTCAGTTTCCCACTCACAGATGACCACCTGTGCCTCACCTCCACTCGAGGGCAAATGAACCAAAGGCATGTTTTACCCAAGCAGAGCCTCTCCGCTTCTACGTGCCGGAAGCAGATGGGCCCCTAAAGTCAAGGCCCTCACAGGCCAACACAGTGTCTCTGGGCCCTAGATAGCCTCCAGGTAGCAGACCCAATGCCTCAGACACTCCTCTCTCCCCTGGCCTGACAGGTGCTCCCACATACCTCCATGGAGTCACTCTGCCTGGAACCCAGCTCTGGGCCAGAAGAGTCCTGAGGGATGGGCCAAGGTGGTGGGGCACCAAGAGGAAAGGCATTAGGTTGTGGGGTCTTAGCTGGAGTGCCAGGTGATGAGGCACTGGGTGGCTTCTTGTACTGGCTGGAGGGCTGCGTTGGGATCCGGTGCAGGTACCCGTAACCAATACCACACCCCAGACTGTGGAAGACCAGATGTGTTCAGTCAGGGCGGTCCACACCTCAGCCCTCCCCACCTATACCGCCCCCAACCACAACTGGCAACAGTGACTGTGTAAGAATGAACCTCAGGGTTCTGGGGTCCAGGTTGTTTCCTCCAAGGGATGCCAGAAGCCCATGCCCTCTGGGTCTGCCCACCCACCTAGCCCTGTATCCCTCTGACCCCAGGAAGTACCTGCCCTCTCCACCCCAGGCTGCATTGGGGGTCACAGTCACCTCCCGGCAGGAGTCGGATTCAGAGTTATAAACCATCAGCTTCAGGGGCTTTCCCTCATGGGACTCAATGAGAGTGAAGAAGTCTTCCGACTAGGAGAGACACAGTGTTGGAGGGGTGTTCCCGGCCTTGAGACACGTGCACAACCCATGTCTGCCCATGGCCCTTCAGGGGACCCAGAAACAGGCCCACCATGGGTTCTTTACCTCCTGGAGGATCTGGTCAGAGCCAACGATGTAGTCTGTGTAAGGGCACAGGCCGGCCAAGGCAGCGGGTGAAGAGGGCTCCACATCCTGAGGTGAGAATGATAAACTAAGACTTGTTGCTAGGCAGAGAGAAGAGACTTCTCTAGGGAGGAAGACACTTGTCCTCTACTGCCCAGCAGGGCCTAGAGCAAGACGACTTCTTCACTGGGCCCGAGTTTCTTCCCTCCCCCAAGTTACAGCCTGGCAAGCAGACAGCAGCAGCTGCAAACAGTCCAAATCTAACCGTAGGCTGCACTGCCACACTGGCCACAGGCCGGTGCGGGAAAAGCACTGCTGAACCCCTCCAGATCCCAGAACTCAGGAGGCAGGGGCAAGTGGATCTTTCTGAATTCAAGACTGGCCGGATCTACAGAGTTCCAGGTCAGCCAAAGCTACATAGTGAGACCCTGTTTCATAAAACTTAAAACCAAGACAGCCTATGGCAGAATGAAGTGTAAGCCCAAGGTCCTGGGTTCAAATCCCCAGCAGCTGTGGAAAAGCCAGGGCAGCGGCAGGAGGTGAAATGAGCGATGCTGTCTCATAAATACGGTGTAGAAAGAGAGAGGATACCAGGGTTAACGCCTGGCCGCCACCCTTGCACATACACAAAATTGGGGGCGGGGTGTACCAGGTTAGCTCAGCAGGCACTTGCCTATGCCCAGGCGCGCCTCTGATAGACTGGGGCTGTGAGGGGGGAGCTAAGCAGGAGGCTCCCCCATTTCCCTGGAAAGCTCTGTCAAAGCACAGGTGCCCTGCATGTGGCCATCGATGGGGCCTTGGGGGTGGCTCAACCAACTGAGTGTTCACCTCTATCTGAGTTCAAGCTCTGGAACCCAGCTGGTGTGCACTTGGGACTTGATAGGGAGGGGGAGAGGGGAGACGGGGGAAGACAGGGGAGACAGGCAGCTCCCGGGGACGCACTGCCAGGCATGTAGTCTAATTGCTGAGCTTAGGCCGAAGAGACTGTCTCAAAGGAGGTGAACGAGATTCCCAGTGATGATACCCAAAGATATCTTGGCCCCCACGTGCACACACAGAATAAACACGTGTCCACAGGCACACACAGAATGAGCACGTGTCCACAGGCATATACAACACGAGCACATATATACATATAAATACATATAAATATACATATACATATAAATAGTCAGTCAGACCTAAGTTCAGTCCCCAGGAACCCACAGAGTGGAAGGACAGTTGTCCTCTGACCTCCACGTGTGCCAGCACGCACGTACGTGCACCCACACAAGATAAATGTAGTGTTTGGAAATAAGAACAAAGCACTAATCCTGAGATGTGTTTTGTAACGAGGCTGTGTGGTTCTGTAACACGAGCTTCGTAGACGACAACATCACGCTTACTACACCACCGCACAGAGTAAAGAGACGTGCTCCTGAAACCCACAAGTCCAGACCCCCGGAACATGTGACCCAAAAAAGTGGCCACCCCAAGCCAGAGGCCGGACAGCCCTGTTGCAACCACACTGCTCTCGAGTGCTTTGGAGTTGGCCTCGTCGGCCCTTTGTGCGAGGGTGCACCTTTGCATGCAGACCGCAAAGATTCGACAGAGGCAGCCCAACCAGCAATCCTTCCAGGAGGGGCACCCTCCCTCCACCGAAGCAGGAGACTGAGCATGGAAGAACTCCGGTGTGCCACCGATGCACACGAGGTGGAGTGTGCATGTGTGTATAACATCTGGGGCAGCTCAGCCACTCGTTCACTCGTGTACCCGTTATGGAGCAGCAGGCCAGAGAAAGCACTATGTCATCTTTATCGGTCCCGCCTGGAACAGCACTAAACCCTGCAGCAGGCTTCTGGCACTTCATGCTGGCCCGCCCTTCAAATAAGGGGCAGAGCCATGGAGGCTGAACAGGCAGCTTGGAGGTCAAGCACTGGCTGCTCCGGCAGGAGACTCTAGTTCGATCCCCAGAACCCACACGGCAGCTCACAACCATCTGCAACTCCCATCCCAGGGGACCCAAGGTCCTCTTGTTGTAGCCTCCAGGGGCACCGCACGCCATGTGCACAGACATACAGGCAGATAAAATGGCCATATGCACAAAATAATAAGATTTAAAAGGAAAACTAAGGTCTGGGAGTTAAGGGTGCTGAGGGTTGCCAGGTGTGCTGGCACGCGCTTTTAATCCCAGCACTCAGGAGACAGAAGTTAGTGGGTCTCTGCAGATTCATGGCCAGTCTGGCTACACAGTGAATTCCAGGCTAGTCACAGTGAGACCCTGTCCCAAGACAGCAATAACATGAAAATAAGTATGCCCGAGGTCACACAATCCGCAGTCCTCTGAAGGCACTGGAACAAAACCATATTCCACAGCAACGCCCTCTGATCCCTGTCCTGCCCGCGCCACACGCCCTGCCAGGACTCACCAGCACATGCCACACGTGCTCACTGGCCCTGCGGAAGCTGCAGAAGCGCACGCTAGCTCCCAGCAGGCCCTGGCCGCCCCACATGTTGCTGGGCACCACCTCCACCTCTCGCACCCTCATGGTCTTCATGTTGAACACCTCCAGCTTCACCGGCTTCTCCACATTGGCCTTCAGCAGTGCCTTCAGCGTGTCATTCTCCTTGTTCTGCAGGGAAAGGGAGGAGCTTGGCTCAGCCTGAGACCTCCCCCCACACCCAGGCCAGAAACACCACCCCCCATACCCCCTACCCCAAGGCCAGAACCTTGGACAGGTCAGGGCCTGAGAGGCATCGGGGCCTGGTATGAGGGTAAGCTGAAACAGTCAGTTGCTGGGCCCTGCTTCACAGGCTGGGTTTGGGCCTGCAGCCACCACGGCCACCACAGCCACCACCCAGCTCCAGGCAGCACCAGCACCACCCAGTTCAGGCACACCAAGCTTTGGTCCCCAAGCCTTCCAGAAAACGAACAAAGCAAGCACATCCTAAGGCCTCATATGCCTTGAAAGGCAGCCTTCTTAGGCCTGGTGGCCACCTCCAAATATCCCTCTGTGGCCCTGGTCCACCCAGGAAGAGAAAAAGAGGCAGAAGCAAACAGGGGCAGCCTTTGGGGACAGGGTAGTGGGGACCTCACCAGCCTCGAGTGCCCGATGGTGATGATGAAGTCAAAGTAGGGCTCCAGGCCTGCCTGCTGGGCCGGCGAGTTCTCTTGTACCTGTTACAGGGCAGAGGCCAGACGTGACTCACACAGGCACTAGGAACCTAGCGAGCTCGCGCGCTCGCGCGCGCGCGCACACACACACACACACACACACACACACACACACACACACACACAGGCCCTGGACACCTGGACCTGCAGAGGAGAGGACTCACATCTGCACATCTGCAAAGACCACTCTGCTCACCCACCTCCCCATTCACCTCCTTCCCAGACACAAGTCTCCTCTGGAGAAAGGACTTTTCCTGATTGTGATACACAAATGCTTCCAGAAAGGATTCAAATAGCCCTGGGAGTAAGGGGCACCTAGTGAATACTACCTACCTACCCCAAAACGGGGCTGGAGACAGCTAGGAGTTTGGAGGGATTGGGCAGGAAAGCCCAGAGGTGCAGGAGAAATGTAGCCAGGCCTTGTGATAAGGAAGGGAACTATGGGCAAGGCAGCCTGTGGCCAGATCCTAAAGCGCCTAGACCCTGACTGGCTGCCTAGCTCCAGTCAAGCAGGCAGGGACAGTCTGACAGTGAAGGAGGGCAGATCCCAGGGTCAGGACTGGCCTCTACATGCGCTCAGCTGACCCAGCCACAGTTCTGCTCTCGGTGCTCCCCGCCCCTCTGGGTGGGTGCTCCCTGCCCCTCTCAATTACTTACTGCTCTCTCCAAAGTACAGCCAGCTCCCCCATCACAAGCTGTACCAGGAACACACCTCCAAGCCCTACCTACAGTGCCTTGCTCAACCTTCTCCCCCAGGTCCTGAACTCCAGAGTTGCACCTAGGCCTTTGGCTCAAGTATTTTACTGTGAACAGTTGATGACGTCTTGGGCCAGGCGTCCACCAGGCCCAAGGTAAACAGTCCAGGTGACAGGGCCCAGGGCGCAGGTGACCTCAGATCCTTGATACCTACACTAGATTCCCCAAGCTGAACAACTCTTCAGGAGCCTGGAGAGAACCGAGTGTTGTAGGTGCCTCTAGTTCAAGGCCAGTTTGCCCTGGCATAAAAACCCCTGAACAGCAGCAGCAACTGAGTCCGGAGGGACACCTGCTAGAGATGCCACAGCCTCCAGCGGGAGTGGCCCCTAGTGGGGGTTAGCCCAGGCCCAAGGGCCAGCCATTCCTGGCCTGTATGGGGACTCCAAGTCCTGCTCCATCCCTCTGGGGGCCCTGCTTCAAGGCCTCTGAGACCCGCCCTCTGTTCCTCTTGAGCAGTGGTTCTCAACCTTCCTAATGCTGTGGCCCTTTCATTCCGTATCGTGCTCACCCCAACCATAAAATCATGTTGCTGCTTCATAACTACTTTTGCTACTGTTATGAATCATAATGTAAATGTCTGTGGCTTCCTGAGGCAGGATACCTAACACACTGTGAACCCCGGAGACTTTTACTGGGAAACCTGCTTTTAGTTGTGGTGTGGCTTAGCCTTAGCATACACCTTCAATCCAAGGGCTTTCTGCTTGAATACTGTAAACAGGATTAAATGCAGTCAACCATAGATCAAGAGGCAGAGCAAGCAAACAGGTGTCACAGGACGTGGACATAGGGCTATTAAGAAAAAAACCGGGCTAGAGAGATGGCTCAGCAGTTAAGAGCGCTGACTGCTCTTTCCAGAGGTCCTGAGTTCGATTCCCAGCAACCACATGGTGGCTCACAGCCATCTGTAATGGGGTCTTACGCCCTCTTCTGGTGTGTCTGACAGCTACAGTGGACCCATACATAAAATACATTAAAAAATTAAAATAAAATAAATCTAAAAAAAAAAAAAAGACCATAGAGAGTAAGAAGGAGTCCGGAGGATGGATAGAGACACGCACACGAAATAGAAGGGTCATTCAACTTGAAAGAGGATTTTTGGGACTGTGAGAAGAGGGCATTGCTGCTGGGACATAGGCTGAGAGGAAGGTCAGCTTTTTCTGCCTCTCTGAGCTAGCAGCCTTTCACCCCAGCATCTGTTTTCACTGGTAAAATCAAACACTTGAAATTTCGTTTACACACACACACACACACACACACACACACACACACACCATTTTCCGTGCAACCCATGTGAAAGGGTCATTCAAACCCAAGTTCCACTGACCTCCACACACGCATGCCATTTCACACATGCATAAAAGTGTGTGTGTGTGTGTGTGTGTGTGTGTGTGTGTGTGTGTGTGTGTGTAGCATGCCGTCCCTCTACTTATAATCTCTCCCACCAGAGGCTGGACTGCTTTTGTAGAGAACCTGGGTTCAGTTCCCAGCACCCACACGGTGGCTCACAACCATCCATGACCTGACTCCCCCATCTGACCTGTGCAGGCTCCAGGCACATACGTGCACATAGATACATGTGAACATTTTTTTTTTTTTTAAGATTTATTTATATGAGTGCACTGTTACTGTCTTCAGACACACCAGAAGAGGGCATCAGATCCCATTACAGATGGTTGTGAGCCACCATGTGGTTGCTGGGAATTGAACTCAGGACCTCTGGAAGAGCAGTCAGTGCTCTTAACTGCTGAGCCATCTGTCCAGCCTGCGGACAAACATTCTTAAACATAAAGTAAAAATAAAACAAATCGAAAACAACAAAAATCCTCTACGGTTCCATATAATAAACACTAAATAAAGTGCCAAGTCTCAGGACCCCGGGAAGTAGCTCAGTAGGATTATTATATGTTTAAGATTTATGTGGTGTGGCTGTGGGTGGATCTCTGGGCTAGTTCCAAGACAGCCGAGGCTCTCAAAAAAACCTTTTTTTTTTTTTTTTTTTTTTTTTTTTTTTTTTTCAGAGCTGGGGACCGAACCCAGGGCCTTGCGCTTCCTAGGCAAGCGCTCTACCACTGAGCTAAATCCCCAACCCCAGAAACCTTATCTTAAAATACCAAAAGATTTTGTGTGCATGTATGCCAGGGTGTGCTTACAGAGGTCAGAGGAGGCCTCTGGATCCCCGGGAGCTGGAGTTACAGGCAGGCGTGAACAACCCAATGTCGTGACCTTTGTGCACGCACACGTAACACCAGGAACTAAACCTGGGCTGCCTGGAAGGTAAGTGTCGGTAAGTGTTGAGCCATCTCTTCAGCTCACTGTTATGGTTTTGAGATAAGAGACATGATGTGTAACATAAACTGACCTCAAATTTGGAGTCCCCTTGCCTTTACCTCTAAATACCCTATTCCACATAGCTCTTCATGGTCTTTCTTCTCTCCGGTTTGACTTCCAAATCTAAGTACTTTTCTACCTTGTTATCACTAGTGCCCAAAGCTCTGCCTGCCACAGAGTGTATGTTCAAAAACATGTCTACAGCTAGGTATACTGTGCACCCTGTAATCCTGGTACTCAGGAAGAAGAGGATCAGGAGTTAAAGGCCATCCTTGGCTACATAAGATCCTATATCAAGGAACTAGAGAGAAGGTTCAGAGGTTAAGAGCACCGACTGCTCTTCCAGAGGTCCTGAGTTCAATCCTCAGCAACCACATGGTGGCTCACAACCATCTGTGATGGGATCCGATGCCCTCTTCTGGTGTGTGTAAAGACAGCGACAGTGTACTCTTATAAATAAAATAGGTGAATCTTTGAAACAACAACAACAACAAAAACATTCCTGCTTCTCCTAGCGCTGTGTGAGTACAAGGACCTCAAAAGAATCCTCTGGTGGGGGTGGGGGGAGGAGCGTATATCAAAACAAACAGGCCGGAAAGATAGGTCAGCAGTTAAAAGAGCCTATTGCTCTGTCGGATGACCTAGGTTCAGTTCCCAGCCTGCAAGTGTGTCAGCTCCCAAACGCCTGGAACACTAACTCAAAGGCATCTGAAACCTCTGGTTCGTACACTCGTGTGCAAAAACAAAAACAACACACACACTAAAAATACCTCTCTGTACCAGGTTCTCATCCTCTGACCTCAACCTGTTCCCCCTTCAACAAGACCCTCTTGCCTTCACCCGCTCCACCACCTCCATCTCCCCTCCCACAGCCCTTGTGCGGCGATCCTGAACTCCTGTCTCTCCACGAGCCTGCTCTAAAACACCCCTGGCTGGATGCATTCCAATGTCAATCCCCAAGCACAAACAAATCTTGTCACTTCTGGTCTGTGGCTCTCCAGCTAGGAACGCAGCCTCCCTTTGACATAGAGCAGAGAAGCCCAGTAGGCAGACGCAGATTGACTGCTGTTGGTTCCAGACCAGCCTAGTCTACACAGCAAGTTCCAGGCCACTCAGGGCTACACAATGGAACCCCCCAGAAACTTTAAATTTAAGAGAGGACAAGAAAGAGCAGCTGAGAGTTTGAGAACTAAGTTTGAGCTAAGTACTAAGATCCTGTCAGAAGGAATGAAGGCAGGCAGGCTGACCCAACAGTCAGACAACCTGATAAACCTGCCCGCCCCCGCACAGGTCTGCATCTACCTGCTTGTCAAGGGGGCAAAATAGGGGAGCTGAGTTCAAAGATCTTCCTAGCCCAATTCCATATCGCTCTCTTTATAACCAGACTATACTTCCCAGAAGCCTGTTCGCTCGTACCTCCCTACAAGTGACACGTAGGGCCTCATCCAAGTCTCCGGGTGTTTCACTCCGGAGTCACAATGCCCACCCTGGCTCCAGTCATTCTGGCCATCTCACCCCTCTGCAGCAGCAAAGCCCACGAGCTCTCCCAGCCCCTTGCAATGCGCCTTACAGAGGGGGCCTCGGATCTTGGACGCGCTGGGCCTCGGAAGGCATGCAGGGAGGTCACTGCAGGCCTTGGGGCTGTGCAACCCTCCCTGGTGACCTCCCACCGCCCCGGCTCACCCCGTGCAGATGGAAGCCCTCGCCGCCCGCCGGCTGCTCGCTGCTTGCCCCTAGCCCCATGGCCGTCCTCTCCCTCTGCTGCGTGGCCTGGTCACGTGGGGGCCGGGCCACGCCCTCCCGGATGTCACAGTTCTTAGCAACAGGCCGGCAGCCAGGTTGCCAAGGACGCGCGCGCCTTGAACTTCCGGCTGTGAGCTAGGCTGCGAATTGGGCGGCCAGAGCTGGGAATCCCGCTCAGCCGGGCATCACCTGAAGCCGGGCCGCAGCCATGAGCAGCGATGACTCCTCCCTCATGGTGCGTGAGCGCTGGGCCGCCTGTGCCCCGGGCTACTTCTGCAGTCGGAACAGCTCTACTCTAGGCTACCTCTCTGCTCTCTGGCCATTTCTTCTCTGGGTTACCTCTCTGCTTTCTCCGGCCCTCCGCCCTTGGGCCACCTCTGCCACATTATCCACCCCGCTGCCTGCCCTCAGGCCGTCTCTACTCTTGGGCCACTTCCACCCCCAACCACCTCCACCCCTCTGTCCACTGCTCTGACAGCTTCCAGAAGTCCTTCCATCTTCCCCAACTCCCTAACCAATACATTCCTCCCAGTGTCCTCTGCACCCCAGCCTCAAAGTAGCCCCCAGACCTGATTCTATCCCCCAGATCAAGCCCATGTCTGTCAGTTTATCACATCTGCCTCCCACCTAAGCCTCTTCTGTGTCCCCACGGAAGTAGATGCTATGAGGTCTATGCCCGCCTCCTAAGCCTGGTCCTAATCCAATGAGAAGGGTCAGCTTCCAAATGTCCACAAGGTTTACCAAAGCCAGAGCCACCATGTCTGCCCTAGACACCTCCGGCCTGGTTTCTGTACCGGGGCTCTTTGCATCTGACTAACATTACCCACGAACCACCTGCAGCCACCCACACGTGACTGCACTCAGCAGCCCGAGTCGTTTCTTTAGAATATATGCATTTGAGGTAACTGGGGATCTGACTCAGTTCCTAGGGAATGCACCAAGCCCTGCTGGCCATAAAACAGGTATGGTGGTAGATGTCTTCAATCTTAGCACCAGAGAGGTGAGGAAGGAGGGTCAGAAATCCAAGGTAGTTGAATTTGAGGCTAGCCTGGGATACACGAACATGAGGCTCTGCCAAAAGTTTTAAAAAATCTGAAAACTTCACTCCCCTACTTAAACCCGTTGCTACTGCTTCCTGTTTACTACCCTGTAATGATGTCTGGGCTCCTTCAAATGGTCCATGGGCTTTTACGGCTGAACCACATCTATCCCCAACTCAACACCCACAAACCTTAAAGGAAGTGAGTGAACCCCTGCTTTGAAATCTCAGCCCCAGTTACTGTGTGATCTCCGAGGGCTGTGTCTCCCTGGGCTTCCGCTTCTTTAACTGTGAAAGATACCAAGATGTGTGCGGTGTTGGACATGGGAGCCCCTGAGAATGGTTCCCACTCTGTCGGTTTAAATTGTTCTGATGACTGCTCCTTAGTCCTCTTCCTTCCCAGCCTAGGACAAGCCTGAGTTGACGTTTAAGTCGCATATTAACGTGATGAATCTTTTGACCATCCCCCCAATCACCTAAAAACTCTGTCATAGCAAAGCTACCCGGAGCTGCTTCCCAGGGCTGCGGAAGGAGAAGGCAAGGCCTGAATGTTGCCCTTTCCTTCCTGTTTGTAGAACTGAGAAGGAATGGGTCACCTCAACAGGAGCGGGGCTCACTCTATCTGGATCAGAGATGGAGGCACAGGGACTATGACAACTCTGGCTTCTTTTTTTTTCCCATGCAGGCTTCGATCATTTACTACTGCCAGGAAAAGTACTTCCACCACGTGCTGCAGGCTGCCAATGTGGGCCTAGAGAGGTACAGCTGCGACCCTGTGCTGCAGTTCTTCAGAGCTTATGGGATCCTTGGGGAAGGTAAGGCATTGTTCTCACCCCAAGTACCACCCTAGCTTTTATTCTCTGGCAGCATCCGGATGCCTACTTCTAGCTATGTTCCCATGGAACCCCCCTCCCCCACCACCATTGATAAACAGAAACCTGAAGAGTCTATATCAGGTTAGCTTTTGAGATCTTGGCTCACTGCCTTTGCTGTGAGCTTCAGTATCCCTATCCGTAAAATGAGTCGTTAGAGGGAGGGCTATGACAGTTGAACTCTTCTGGGGCCTGGAAGCTGAGAATTGGATCTGAGGGAAGGGAGAAGTGGGAGGTGTGAGCACAGGAAGGTAGGGTATAGACGTGAGGGGGTGGGGCTTAAACAGTGGGCGGTGCGAGCACAGGAGGGTGGGGTATAGACGTGATAGGGTGGGGCTTAAACAGTGGGAGGTGCAAGCACAGGAGGGTAGGGGTTAGACATGAGGGGGTGGGGCTTAAACAGAGCCAGGGTGCTAAGAACTGTCCCAGCAGTGTGTAGCCAATGTTAGGGACCTGTGGGGTAAATGTAATTGGTGGGCCTTGAGGAACTGGCTGGGCGTGGCCCTGTCCCTCCTCAGAACCGACTCCATCTCTCTAAGGTGCTCAGGCACAGTCTCAGGCACCTCTCTAGGTTTCAAGTTGCTCGGTCAGAGGTAGTGGTGCACTTGGGAGTTAGAAGCGGGAGGACCCGGAAGTTCAACGTTATCTTAGACTGCATATCAAGTTTCAAGCCGCCTGATATACCCGAGAACCTTTCTCAAAAACAAATTAGAAAGTAGGGGCTGGACAGGTGGCCCAACAGTTAAGAGCGCTTGCTGCTCTTACAGAGAGAGGCCTCAGGTTCAGTTCCCAGAACCCACGCGGCAGCTCACAGCCGTCTATAACTCCGGTTCCAATGGATTTTGCGCCCTCTGCTGGCCTACATACACATAAACTAATAAGTTCATTATTTATCATACTGGGTAGAAGGTGCCTAAAGAAACCCAGTTAAGTTTGTCCTCTGACCGACACACACAGGTACACACGCAGACCTCCCCTTGCTGGCCTTCAGAGACCTTCACCCTCCAGGAAACGAAGGCTCTCCGAGGAGCTCTCCCATCAGGCCTTTTCTGGATTTAGAGTGTGAAAGCAGGCAGTGATCAACAGGAATCCTATGTCCCTGTGTCGTGTGTCTAGAGCCCCAGAGCCAACCTATGTATACTCTTTCTGCAGACCGTATCCATGATGCCATCAGTGAGCTGGAGAGCCTCCAAAGCCACCCAGACACGTCCCTGTGCGCGGTCATCGCTCTGCTTTATGCTCACAAATGCTGTGACACCATTGGTGAGTGGAGCTATGTTTGGTAGACTGGGCCCCGATAGGAGAAAAAGCCACTACAGAGACAGGCTTGGAGAAGGCACCGTGCACAGGCAACTTAGATCTGCTGTCAGCCAGCCAAGACCCTCGCTCTCAACCCAAAGGCCTCAGAGAACTCCTAATGTCTGAAACCAACTGAGAGGGAGCAGACAGAAGGCATGACAAAAGGGGTCATCCCCCCAGACTAAGAGCCTTGAAGACATCTTCATTCTTCACCAAGATGTTTTTTTAAAGGTTTATTTATTTTATTTATATGAGTACACTGTCGCTTGTTTTCAGAAGAGGGAGGGCATCAGATCCCATTACAGATGGTTCTGAGCCACCATATGGTTGCTGGGAATTAAACTCGGCCTCTCTGGAAGAGCAGTCAGTGCTCTTAACTGCTGAGCCATCTCTCTCCGGCCCCCAAGATATTTTTTTAAAATTGTGAAATTGTGCCCCCAATCTGAGGTCTCTAGGGAGTCAGAGAGAGGTGCTAGTGGAGACTCCCCATCCCTCACTCAGGATGGACTGTGGGCCTCAGTCAGGAATTCAGGGTTAGTCCATCCGCTCGACACCCTGGCAGACATGGGGTGGGGCCCCCCAGACAGTAAACTGCTCCCAGGTGTACACAGCTCCCATGGAGGTGGGCAGTTGCCCTGGTGCAGAGAGGGCATGTGGCATCAAAAGGGAACATGCTGTGGTCCTCACTCAGTGGCCTCCTCCCCCATTGGATTTAGACGCAGAAGCAATTCAGGAGCTGGACAGCAGCTTGAAGGAAATTCGCAGGACGGCCAGCGGCATGGCGCTGTACTACGCCAGCCTCTTCCTCTGGTTCATGGGCCACCACGACAAGGCCAGGGAGTACGTCGACCACATGTTAAAGGTCTCCGGTGGCTCCAAAGAGGTACAGGAACACGTCAGCCATGGCCAAGCGAAGCAGCGTAATAGTGGGGCCCACTTCCAGAGAGCCCAGGAGCCAAGGGCCTATCCCAGGCATCAGACCCATCATTATTCCTGCATCATAGCATCCTGAATCTAGACTGCTTTTCCATGACCCACCTCTTTCTTTCTTTGCTTCTTTCTTCCTTCCTTCCCTTTAAAAAAAATAATTATTTATGTATTTATTTATTATGTATACATGCAGCTTTCTGCCTGCATGTACACCTGCAGCTTTCTGCCTGCATGTACACCTGCAGGCCAGAAGAGGGCACTAGATGTGATTACAGATGGCTGTGAGCCACCATGGGGTTGTGGGATTTGAACTCAGGACCTCTGGAAGAGCAGACAGTGCTCTTAATCTTTGAGCCATCTCTCAGCCCCCCCCCTTTCTTTTTTTTTTTTTTTTTTTTTTTTTTTTTTTGGTTCGTTTTTTTTCTGACCGAACCCAGGGTCTTCATTTGCTGGGCAAGCGCTCTACCACTGAGCTAAATCCCCAACCCCCCCTTTCTGACAAGGTCTATTGCATAAACTTTTCCTGAGAGATAGAGCAAGCACACACTCACCCCAAAGAGGGCATCAAGGACAGACAGACAGACCAAAGTGTATACATTCCTCTAAAGTTCAATTTGGTAGAACAATAAATCTGTTGGGCTTGACCCCAAAGCAGCCACACAAACAAAACAACCTCACCTCAGCCTGAATGACCATCTCTCCATAACTGCATAGAAATGGTCTCTCAAGAACAGAACCCCTCACACCCCACCTCACCCCAAATGTACCTTAGCACCTCCCATGACCTCGAGACCAAGTGCAATCAAGGCAAAATTACAGCCAAGAGGTGGTGGTGACACACGCCTTTGGTCCCAGCATTCCAGAGGCAGAGGTAGGCAGATCTCTGAGTTCGAGGCCAGCCTACATAGAGTTCCAAGGCCAGGCAGGACTATACAGAGAAACGCTGTCTGGGGGTCTGGGGGAGGGGTAAAAACATACACCTAGCAGTGAGGTGCAGTGAGGCTCAGGCAGGTCTAAATGTCCCTCCCAACTCCTCCTCCAGTGATAGACAGCAAGGAGACCAGCCTGTGAGTGGCCACAGCTGCTCCTGATAATGGTGGTAGCAGCTGTTGGATTCAAGGCACTGGTTCTGCAACAAGATGTCGGACTGACAAGGTCTCAGATCACACTGTAGCAAAAGTGGCCTTAAACCTCTGATCCTCCTGCCTCTAACCCCAGCATACTGAGATTCTAAGCATACCCCGGGGATGGAACCCAGGGCTCGCCATACTCTTACCATACACACCCATCCCGGTACAAATTTTTTAACATTTTTGTTTTGAACCTATCGTTTATGTGTGTGGGTGTTTCGTCTGCAAATATGACTGCACCACGTGCACGGCAGGCAGCTGTAAGCTTCTGTGTGGGTACTGGAAACAACGCTCTGACCCCTGAGGCCATCTTCCGAGGGCTTCTTCCACCGCATTCCTTAGACATCTGAATCCGTTGCCGACATGTAGAAAACCAGGCGATTTGGCCAGCAAGATAGCTCAGGCATCTGCTGAGCCAAGGCGTTTGCTACCAAGCCCGATGACCTGAGTTTGATCTCCGGGACCCATACGGTGGCGTGCACTCCCCAAGCCGAGCACCCCCTGTAACTGGAGGTGGGCATGCAGGGCAATCGCGGCCCCTCCCAAGCCCCAGTATTGTTAACCTGACTGCCGTGACCAGTCCATGGGGAGAGGGGGAGAGGGCCTCGGTAAGGAGTGATGGAGAGCTGGGATAGGGGTCGGGGGCTCCGGGGCTAGGGCGTAACCAAGTCCTCTACCAGATGTATGAGGCCCGATCTGGAAGGAAAGAGGTGTCAGGGTGGTGTCGGAGGCACCTCAGGCTGGGGACACCGCCTGGCAGAGGAGCCTCCCCCTACGATCTGCATGGGATGATGGAAAGATGTGGAGATGGCAAAGTGCAGGATACCAGCCAGCTGGAGTAGAGGCTGGGCAGGACACAGAACTTTACCTGTGCCCTTGTTCTCGTCCCAGGGCTACGTGCTCAAAGGCTGGGTGGACCTCACCTCCAATAAACCCCACGTCATGAAGAAATCCATCAAGTACCTGGAACAAGGAACGCAAGACACCAAAGATGTGCTGGGCCTCATGGGCAAGGTGGGCGGCAGGTGGGGGGATGGGGATGGGGGAGTAGGGGGCTGGGGTGTGGGGAGTCCAAGTCTCCCAGGTGGACGATAGCTACCCAGGGTCATGCCAATCCAGGGCCCGCCCTTTCCTGCTTTGTGTTACCATCCTTGTTGGTGTGCATCACACTGTTGAGTGCTAGGGAGTTGACCCCAGGGCTTTGCATGCACTCGGCCACTGAGCTACACCCCCAGCTCCTGTTTTGAGACGGACCCCCATATCCAAGGCTGGCCTTGTGCTCACTACATAGCTAAGGCTAGCCCTGAGCTTCCAATCCTCCTGCCTCCACCTCCTAAATGTTGGTGGGACAAGAGGGGGAGTGACCCGGCAGACCCCCTAGGTTCTGCCAAGGGCTGTGATCTCTGACCCTCCTCCCCCTTGGTGACCTCTTACCCTTTTCTGCACCTCTGACTTTTACTCCCCCATCCCCCCCAACCTCTCCCCACTTGCCAAAGTTACTCAGTGGCCTCGAGAAAAGGAAGGAACACACTTTGCCACCCGATTTGAATTTCTGATCTCAATGTGGATGAAAATCTTTTTTTTCTTCCTTTTATGACCCTCATTGACTCAATCTCTGAGAGAGGAAAACCGTTCTCTTACTATCTTCTATGTGTCTGTCTGTCCTTAAGAAATCCTTAAGCCGGGGTTGGGGATTTAGCTCAGTGGTAGAGCGCTTGCCTAGGAAGCGCAAGGCCCTGGGTTCGGTCCCCAGCTCCGAAAAAAAGAACCAAAAAAAAAAAAAAAAAAAAGAAATCCTTAAGCCACAGGAGAGGGAAAGGAGAGGGGTGGGGACACCACATGCAAGAGCTCTACCAACTGAGCCACATCCCTGGCCCTGGCCCTGGCCCTGGCCCTGGCCCTGGCCCTGGCCCTGGCCCTGGCCCTGGCCCTGGCCCTCATGCCTTTTTGGAAGTCCTGCTGTGACCCTGAAGACTTCTGGTAGAACACCCCAGGGGAACAGTAACCATCACTGGGCTGCTGAGGCCATGATCCCCAGTCACACACAACAAACAGCTCTGAGCCCAGCTGGCAGATAGGCCCCACAGTTAAACTCTGGGCCTTACGGCTACGGGCCCAGCCGAAAAGAATCTGCACTGCCCATTGGGACCCCCAACCCCTAACAAGTGAGCAGAACCCAGCATCACATGGAAGGTCTTTTCTCGGGCTCCCCCAGGCAAAGTACTTCATGACACAACAGAACTTCTCCGGGGCCCTGGAGGTGGTGAACCAGGTCACCTTGGCCTACAGCAACTTCCTGCCGGCCTTAGTCCTGAAGATGAAACTGTTCCTGGCTCGGCAGGATTGGGAGCAGACGATAGAAACCGGACAGAGGTGAGGGAAGCGTCCCCTGCCAGGTAGCCTTCCTCTTAGATAGTTGGGGGTGCTGGGGCCGGAGCACAGGGCCTTGTGTATAAGCTCTACCACCGAGCCATAGCCTCAGCCCTTTACATTTTATTTTGGGTTCTCGTTAAGTAGCCCAGGCTGGCCTTGAGCTCATCCTGTAGCCCAGGTTAGCTGTGACCCACCTGATTCAGCCTCCCAGGTGACCGTGATTATAGACTTAAGCCACCGGGACTGGCCTGTTTTCCAGGGTGGTTTGGTTTGGATCGGTATGGGTTTGAGAAGATACCTCACCGTGCTCTAGGTTGTCCTGGAACTCACTGTGTAGCACAGGCTGGCCACAAACCTATGACAATCCCCCTGCCTTAGCCTACCGAGTGCTGGAACTACATGGGTGAGCCTCCACACCTGGCTTGTCTGGTTTTCCTTAGTTTTGTTTTTCTTACCCATCATTAATTAATGTGTGCAGAGGTCAGGGGACAGCTTTTAGCAGTCGGTTCTTCCCCTTCCCCTACCTGGGTCCCAGGGATGAGTTCAAGGGTTGCCTAAATGCGGCCTCCGGCTGAGCCCCACACTAGACTCAGGGTCTTGTATTTTGAGTAAGGTATCACTATGAAGCCCAGATTGTACTAGAACTAGGTATCTCTGCTCCCAGAAGAGTCAAAAGAGTGCATTAGATCCCATGGAACTAGAGTTACAAATGGTTATGAGCCACCGTGTGGGTGCTGGGAATCAGTGTGGGTCCTCTGCAGGGCCTTGACCACCAAGCTACCTCCCCAGCCCTTCAACTTCATTTTTTAAATCTATGAGATGAGGGGCAGGAGACTGCTCGTGCATGATCTCTTCTCTCTCTCTCTCTCTCTCTCTCTCTCTCTCTCTCTCTCTCTTCTCTCTCTCTCTCTCTCTCTCTCTTCTCTCGTGCACAGGTGTGTTTATATACCTGTAATCCCAAGTCTCTCAGGCTGGAAACAGGAGGATTTTGAGGCAAGCATGAGTTACATCACAAGTTCAAGGCCAGCCTCAGCCTGGGGAACATGAAACCTGAAACCTGGTCTCAAGGAGAGGAGAGATGGAGGGGGGCGGGGAGAGAGAGAGAGAGAGAGAGAGAGAGAGAGAGAGAGAGAGAGAGAGAGAGAACACAAGAGAAACCAGAGAGAAGGCTCAGCAGTTAAGAACTCTTGCTGCCCTTCCAGAGGACCCGGGTTCAATTCCCAGCACACACATGGCAGCTCACTGCTGTCTGTAACTCCAGCTCCAGGGGACCTGACGCCCTCACACAGACAAACAGGCAGGCAAAACCAATGCTCATAATGTAAACATTAACAAATTATTTTAAAAAGATAAATCCACAAGTAAAAAGCAGGAGTGGGTTACAAGGTAATTAGATATCTCCAGTGTCCATCCTGGCTGCACTGTGAATACAGTCGGTCATACGTGACTTCTCTTTCCATCTCAGAATCCTTGAAAGAGATGAGAACAATATCGATGCCTGGCAAATCCTAGCGGTGCATGAGCTCGTGAAAGAAGGAAACACAGACAGAGTAAGTCGCCTCAAGACTCAGCAGCTCAGCCAGGGAGGCAGAGGCGGGCGGTCAGATGTGAGTTCAGGTCAAGATCCTGTCTGCCCAACAAAGAGACAGAGACAGAGAGACAGAGGGAGGAGGACATGACTGGGTTGAGCAATGAACATGTAAGATACAAAGAGGAACCCCCTGTACCCCAGACCTACCTCCACCCCCACCCCTACCCCAGACCCACCTCCACCCCACCCTACCCCAGACCCACCTCCACCCCCTCCCCTACCCCAGACCCACCTCCACCCCACCCCCTACCCCAGACCCACCTCCACCCCACCCCCTACCCCAGACCCACCTCCACCCCCACCCCTACCCCAGACCCACCTCCCCCTACCCCACCCCTACCCCAGACCCCACCTCCACCCCACCCCCCCCTACCCCAGACCCACCTCCACCCCTCCCCTACCCCAGACCCACCTCCACCCCCACCCCTACCCCAGACCCACCTCCACCCCCCCCCCTACCCCAGACCCACCTCCACCCCCACCCCTACCCCAGACCCACCTCCACCCCCCCCCTACCCCAGACCCACCTCCACCCCCTCCCCTACCCCAGACCCACCTCCACCCCTCCCCTACCCCAGACCCACCTCCACCCCCCCCCCCCCCAGACCCACCTCCACCCCACCCCCCCCCAGACCCCCCTCCACCCCCCCCCCTACCCCAGACCCACCTCCACCCCCCCCCTACCCCCCAGACCCCTCCACCCCCACCCCTACCCCAGACCCACCTCCACCCCACCCCTACCCCAGACCCACCTCCACCCCACCCCCACCCCAGACCCACCTCCACCCCCCCCTACCCCAGACCCCCTCCACCCCCCCCTACCCCAGACCCACCTCCACCCCCCCCCACCCCAGACCTAGTCCAGGCTTTGAGTAATGGGAAGTCCACCATCCTTTGATGAGCCCAGTGGTGCAGAATCTAAGGGGTCACAGCAGGAGGAAGAGGGAAGTTCTGGTTCTTTCCATCTACAGAGCTCTGAGATGTGGGCTTCTGAGTTGGAGCAGCATAGGGAAACAGCCGGTACCGGGGGAAACCCCTTGGAAAGGGCCCTGGCAACATCTCTGGGGGGAAAAACACAGGTCTGTTTCCACTCCTCAACAGGCCTTCTCCAGACCAGAAAGGCAGGGTCAGCATCCCGTGCCCTGTCTCGGTCTCCTAAAGCTGTGGGACCTCCCAAGAGCTCTAATTCTGTCTCACTGAGGAGAGCAGACCCAGCTGCCCCGCCCCCTTCCCTTTCTCTCCCTTTCTTTTGCTCTCTTGATGTGTGTGTGTGTGTGTGTGTGTGTGTGTGTGTGTGTGTGTGTGTGAGAGAGAGAGAGAGAGAGAGAGAGAGAGAGAGGGAGAGGGAGGGAGGGCAGAGGAAGGAGAGGAGAAAGAGATGAGAGAGTACAAATGTGTAGAGGTCAAAGAACAACCTGCAGGACGCTCAACCTTCTCTTCCACCATGTGGGTCCCGTCCCAAGGATAGAACTCAAGATGTCAGGCTTACCCACTGGGCCCTCTCACTGGCCCCTGGGCTTCTCTTTTGACAAAGCTTTGCAACTGAGAACTCCAGCTTTGCTGCCCCCAGCCCGGGTGTGAGCAGCAGCGTCAAGCGCATGACTGAATTTTCAGAACCGGTTGTCTAGTCAGCCAGGAGTCTGGATGGCCGCCTTCACTCACAGGATTGTAGGAGATCCCCTAGAATGGCAGGTGCCCGTGGGTGGGGAGCACATGTCAGATCAGAGCGGAGGACTTGGCTGCCACAGGCTGAAGGCAGGGGCTTAAGGGTGACGCTGTGATCCAAACGAGGCTTCCTCTAGCAATGGCCGCTGCCTGGATAGGTCTTGGCAGGGCGTCTTCCTCACACGCTAAGGGCAAGGGAAAGCATCATCCCTGGGGAAAATAATAGTCCTCTGAGCTCCACCCGTGGGGGGTTTTGTTTTTATTGGTTTTACGTGAGTACACTGTCCCTGTCTTCAGACCCACCAGAAGGGGGCATCAGATCCCATAACAGATGGTTGTGAGCCACCACGTGGTTGCTGGAAATTGAACTCAGGACCCTGGAAGAGGGGTCAGTGCTCTTAACCGCTGAGCCATCTCTCCAGCCCCAACCCGTGGGGTTTTGAAACAGTTCTGATGCCTGGGCCATAGATAAGGAGCAAAGCTGAGGGGAGCATCAGAGCAAAGAGAGGAGAGGGTAAAACCCACAGCCAGGATTAAAAAGCCCCATCCAACACCGTTCTGTGTTTTGGGGTTCGTTCCACTTACAGGCAGGGCCTGGAACTTCCTGCTAGTGAGGATGACCTTGATCTCCCCCCTCCCAACCCCCCTCCTGCACCACCTGAGTGCGGGCCGGGATTATAGGCATGCACCGCCAAACTTGGTTTTATTCTGTGGAGCTCTGTGGCGGGGAACCAGCCAGAGCTTCCCCCTCTTTCCCGCTCGGCCCCCGCCTAGATCCAGACCGCGGGGCCCCACTCTGTTCTCAGCTCTTCCGAGGCATCCCAGCGGTGCTTGGATGCCCAAGAGCCTGAGAACCCGACGGCCACGGCCTCCTTGCAGGCCCGGGGACCCCTGAGCCAGCTGAGGCTGTGTCCCGTGCCACAGACTGCTTCCCCACTCCCAGAGCGGTGTCCCGCGGCTTCCCACAGCCCGACATCCACCTGGCGGCGGCGTGGGATAAGCATGGTCCAACTTCGCGGATCCTGCCTCCCAGAGCGAGTCCTGTGGCAGAGTGGATGCGGGACCCGTATAAACCATACAGGACTTCAAGGATGCTAAGCAAGCACTCCTCCACCAACTAAGCTGTGCTCCCAACATTGCCTGTTGTCCCCCGCAGGCTGCCGACCGTGTCAGAAACCTAATCAAGGCGCTAGAGACTGGAGAGCCCCAAAATCCAAACCTACACCTTAAGAAGATCCTTGCAGTCAGCAGGCTGGTAAGTAGGTGGCATCCTGTTTCTGACCTACCCCTCAGTTCCAAGAGATGACCTTGGATTCCCCCTTTATGCTCCGAGCACCCAACCCTTCGCCTTCCCCTTCCAGCTCGAGCCTGGACCTTCTTGGGTAGCACATCCCTATGGCCACTGCCCTTCTCTGGCTGTAAACAGTGACATGATGCGGCCACTAGGAGGCGCCATAGTGACCAAGGAGTTGGGGTCTGAAGGGCTTTCACTGTGGTGGCCCTACTAGGGAGGGAAGGTACCACTACAGATATACACGGAGGATGACAGTCACCCAGTAGCACCTAGCCACCCCTGTCTGGTTCCTGCAGCCCTGGGTTGGCCTGATTCTTAGTTTTCACTGTAAACCTTGCTTGGGAGTGAGAAGGTTTTACAAACGGCAAACTCTGGCAACTTGGTCAGTTTGGACCTTTGATGTCAGAGACCCAAGTGGACTGTCGGTCAAGACCAGTTACTGTGGCCAGCCAAGGGCATGTCCAGAAGACCCCGTGGCACCGGAGTTTCCTCAGGAAATGGATAACTAGCTGGACACACCCAGTTTCCTAGATAGAGATCCCAGATACCTCTTGGGTTCTTTGGGACCTCCCAAAATGTGCTGAAATTCGCGAGTGCGCAGACCCCACCCCCACCCCCACACACACAGGTCTGACATGCCTTCACCCAGACAGGCTGAGCTGACAGACTCTCTGTTCCCATATGTCCACTCTTGGCAGTGTGGGAGGCACCAGGTGGTCCATCGGCTTGTGAGCGGCTTCCTGGAGCGCACCTTCATGGCCACACCTTCCTGTACCCTTGTGGCCACAGAGCTGGGCTACCTCTTCATCCTACAGCAACAAGTGAAGGAAGCCTCTCTGTGGTACAAGGAGGCCATGAAGCTGGAGGAGAACAGGCTGGCTGCCTTGGCAGGTCTCTGGAGGCTGGGCAGGGCAGGGCAGGGTGATAGCCCAGTAGGGTGTGTACCTGGGAACATTCTCTCCAGACTGTGTATGAGCTCGGGGGTTACTGTACCATGGGGTCTTCCCGTGAACACACCAATACAGATAGATGTAAGGTTCAGGACCAATTAGGACCACCATCCTACCCACACTGACCCATGTCATAGCTGTGGCACCAGTAGTCTGATGCTCATTCTGGCGGCCCTGCCCCTTCTCGGTCCCCATAGGCCAGAAGTGGAGATGTTCCCTCCCCCTAAGGCGCACGCGAGAGCGCACACACACACACACACACACACACACACACACACACACACACACCTACCTGTATGTGTACATCCTGACTTCCCTCTGCAGATCCTGGAGTTGAAAATCCACCAGGAGAGCTCTCTACAGTGTTTCTTTACTGTCTGATAAGTTGTCCGTTGTATGTCAAACGACCTTACCAAAGGTCCCACTTTTTACTTTTAAATTAGCGCATACTGACCATTCCTAACAGTGAATCTTACTCAGGCCCCTTCACAGGAGAAGCGCCATTTTTCAGTGGGTTTTTTGTTTGTTTGGTTGGTTTGGTTTGGTTTTATTGTTAGTTTGTTTGTTGAGACTGAGTCTGACCATACCACCCAGGCTAGCCTTGAACTGGTGCTCCTTCTGCTCCAGCCTTCTAAATGTTGGGCTTACAGGCACGTGCCAACACACCCAGGGTTCTTGTGTTTATTTTAGTTTTTGAGACAGGGTCTCCTGTAGCCCAGGCTGGTCTGGAATTCACTGTGTTGCCAAGGCTCACGCTGAACTTCTGATCTCCTTGCCTCTACCTCCAAGTGTTAGGATCACAGGTGTGTGCCAAGCCCTGTTTACATGATGCTTAGCGGTTGGTTTTTTTGTTTGTTTGTTTGTTTTGTGGGTTTTTTGGGGTTTTTTTTTGTTGTTGTTGTTGTTTTTTTTTTTTTTTTTTGGTGTGGTTTGGTTTGGTTTTTGAGACAGGGTTTCTCTGTGTAGCCTTGGCTGTCCTGGAACTCACACTGTAGACCAGCATGGCCTTGAACTCAGAGATCCAATTGCCTCTGCCTCTTAAATGCTGGGATTAAAGGCGTGCACCACCACACCTGACTGGTGCTGTGTTTTGAACCCAGGGTTTTATATGTAGTGAAGAAGAAGCTCTCTACAAACTAGGCAGCATCACCTCCTTCTTTATTTTCAACTGGCATCCATTTAAACAGCTCAACTCTAATCTGGATGTGGAAGCACACTCTTGAGGCACTGGAGTGCATGGGGCGGAGTAAGCGGGCTCAGTGCTCGGAGCAGCTGTTCTTGGCTAGGCCCCGTGTTCTAAGCTCCAGTCTCCCTGAGAGATAGTGTAGTTATCAGAGCAGTTATAACTTTCTAGTCAGCATGTTAGGCTGGCCCTCACACCAACACCTCTCCTCCATCTGGAATCCTGGGAAAACTTCTATCTGTCATCTGTCTGTCTGTCTGTCTGTCTGTCTGTCTGTCTGTCTATCTATCTATCTCTAGAGGGAAGATCTTATGTAGCACAGACTGACTTCAAATTTAGTACTGCTAAAAGTGGCCTTGAACCAGTTCTCCTGCCTCTGCTCCTAAGTGCTGGCATTATAGACAGACACCATGAAGGCTTTTATTTTATTTTAGTGTGTGTGTATGTGTACATGAGTGCAAGCCATGGCACAAATATGGAGATCAGAGGACATCTTTGATTCTGCCACCTTTATGTCAGTCCCAGGGAATCAGACTCAGGCCACCAGGCTTGCCCAGCAAGCACCTTTATCTGCTGACCACTCTGGCCAGCCCCAATGACATTCTTCACAGATGACTCCAAGCTAGATGCAGTGACACGTGACTTTAATCCCAGCCCCCAGGAGTCAGGGACAGATAGATCTCTGAGTTTGAGGCCAGCCTGGTCTACATAGAGAACTCCAGAACAGCCAAGGCCACAACAAACAAACAAGCAAGCAAGCAAGCAAACAAGCAAATGTAAAAGAAGACTTGATTTCAAGCATATGAAAAGAGAAAAGTGCCTTTAGCAGACCCGAAATCTCAAGACCCTCAAAGGCAAACAGTGTCATGATGGGAATTCCAAGCATGACTAGAACTGTGAGCCAACACAGGCAGAGATGAGCCCAGGTAAGGATCAAAGCCAGGCATGGTGGTCCAGGCCTGCTGTCCCTGTCCCCTGAAGACTGAGGCAGAGGCCTCACACAGAGACCCTGTATGAAAACAACAGAATGAGCAGACCAGCTTTCTCCAAGAACCCCAGGGAAAGTTAGAAACACGGGCCCAAGGATATCTATCAGAGGCAGAGAGCAAAAGCTCACAGTGGGACCGCCACCCAGGAAGCGGATTGCCAGAACATTCAAAGAGACCTTACGGAAAACTGGAGGGAGGAGAGTGTCACCCCAGAGGACCCCCATCACCGCCATGTGAAAGTCTCAGCACTGCTCAGCACACAGGCAAATTTCCTGAAGCGTCCACCAGGCTGAATCCTCCTCAGTTTCCTCATTTCAGGGAAAGCCCCAGTAGGCAGCCAGAGGGAAGTCTGTCTCACACAAATCCTACCCAGGACCCCAGCTAACCCAGAGGGGCGAGTCAGGGGGAAGTGTCAGCCTGGACTTAGAAGTTCTACCAGCTGTCCCAGGCTGAGTCCTGTACTTCTAGATCTGCATGCAGTGTTCAGGACAGGGGTTGTCCAGTGGGTCATGCAAATCGGGGGGCCTCTGAAGAGCAGAGTCAAGCCCCAAAGAGCCTGGGACTTCCCTATGACTGCTGTAAAGGATACCATCAGCTGGGTATACTGGTGCACGCCTGTCACCCCAGCAGGCAGGAGTAGAGGCAGGAGAATCATGAGTTCAAGATCGTCCCCAGCTCTGTAGAGTTTGAGGCCAGCCCAGGCTGCCGAGACACAGTCTCGAAAATAGTAATGATTAAAAACAAGTTAATTTATGTAGTATATAAAAAGAAACAGGCGGACATAGCCTAGTAGAGTGTCTATTACCAACACCATAAAAAAACAAATCACCCCAAACAAAAGGGGGGGCCACAAATAGGAAATTTATAATCTAGTTAAAAAGTCACTAAAAATATAAAATGCTCGTTCCCCTAATAATCAAAAAGGATATGGATTAGAACTCAAACTGTGGGAGGGAGGGAGGGAGGGGAGGGGAGGAGGGAGGGAGGGAGGGAGGGGGAACAGGTGCGGACAGAGATCAGAAGAGGGTGTCAGATCCTCTGGAGCTGGAGTTGCAGGCAGTTGTGAGCCCTCTGTTTTGAGTGCTAGGATCCTAACTCAGGTCCCCCGCAGGAACCACCAGCGCTCTTAACAGCTGAGTCTACCTCCCGCCCCTCCTGTCACATTAGATTGGTAAAGATAGGAATGTGTCTGAGATTGTAAGAAAGGATATGTTTAAGTTCTTAGCAGGGAAGGCAAGATGGCTGCATGGATGAAGTGGCCTCCTGAAAGCCCAACGCAGGGCCCACAAAGGACAGAACTGACTCCCACTGGTCGCCTTCTAACCCTCACAAGGGCAGCATGGCAGACACGCTTGTGCGCATGCGCATATACCCAGGCCTTCGTGCATGCTATACCCTGAATCCCCCAAATGTAGATCCTTGGGTAGCTGTGTATACATTAATAACAAATACTTAGAAAAGTGCTTGACGGATTAAACCCCAAGTTCTTAATGACGGCTATCACTAGAGCCGTTGTTAAAGCCAACATATGAGTGAGGGATCTTTGTTGTCTTTCTGCTTCGGCTCCCTGCCCCGCACATGGTTGACTCCTTCAGTTTGTAAAGATGTTGAGAATGCCTGCCGGCCTGAGCTCCCTCCTCCCTCCTCAGTCCCGCCCTGGCTCTGCAGGGCGCTGGCTCTGGAGAGGCGCTGGCTCTGCTGCCTGCTGCCTGCTGCCTGCTGCCTGCTGCCTGCTGCCTGCTGCCTGCTGCCTGCTGCCTGCTGCCTGCTGCCTGCTGCCTGCTGCCTGCTGCCTGCTGCCTGCTGCCTGCTGCCTGCTGCTGCTGCCGCCTGCCCGCCTGCCCGCCTGCCCGCCTGCCCGCCTGGCTACCCTGCCGGCCCAGCTTTGTTCTTGTCCATCTATAGGGAGCATCTGGTGCCAGATCCTACAGGGCCAGCTGGAGGAGGCTGCTCACCAGCTGGAGTTCCTCAAGGAGGTGCAGCTGTCACTTGGGAAGTCTGAGGTCAGAGCTAATGGGCAGGGATGGCTGGGAGAAGGGTTCTCCAGCAGAGGGCGATCAAGGTGGCCCACCTTACAGCTTGGGCCAGCCTCGGTTCCCGGGCCAGCCTCGGTTCCCGGGCCAGCCTCGGTTCCCGGGCCAGCCTCACCCTGAGCCCTAGCCTCTCTCACACAGGTGCTGGTTTTCCTGCAAGCCCTTGTAGCAGCTAAGAAGCAAAAGCTGGAGCAAGAGGCCACGTCGCTCCTGAAGGAGGCAGTGGAACTGCATTTCTCCAACATGCAGGGCCTGGCCCTGAGCCCCGAGTATTTTGAAAAGCTGGACCCCCTCTTTCTGGTCTGCATTGCCAAGGAGTATCTGCATTTCTGCCCGAAGCAGGTTAGGGGACCCATTTTCATGGCAAGGGCCTAAAGTACAGGCGTGGGTGAGTTGAAGCCAGATGACCTCAGAGGCTGTTCTAGTACAGAGTTGGATGTCCCATGTGAGCTCCCAGGCCTTAGAGAAGGTGTGGTGCAGGGACCATGCTTGGGTGGGTTGGTACACTGGCCATGGGCCTGTCTATACCCTGACAGAATCTATAATCCCAGCACTGGGGAGGTAGAAGACGGAAGATCAGAAGTTCAAGAATGTTGGTGCTGGAGAGATGGCTCAGTGGTTGAGAGCACTGGCTTCTCTTCCACAGGTCAAGGGTTCGATCCCCAGCACTGTCTATACCTGTATGGGATCCAGTTTCCTCTTCAGGTGTGCAGATGGACATGCAGACAAAACACAACAAATATATTGCGTATATGTGTGCACAACACAAATAAGTAAATCTAAAAAAAGAAAGAGCTTAAGTTTGTCCATTGTTGCGTAGGGAGTTTGAGGTCATTGTGGGTTATGTGAGACCCTTTCAGGGGAAAATTTTTTAGAAAGAAGAGGAAGTAGGAGAGAGAATAAGGCAAATCACACATTAATCTCCTGGTGTTCCCACAGCCCCGGTCACCCGGCCAGCTCGTGTCTCCACTTCTTAAACAAGTCGCCATGATCTTGAGCCCTGTAGTAAAGGTGGCCCCGGCCATGATGGAGCCACTGTTTGTGACAGCTCAGGTCAAGTTCCTCTCAGGTAAGCAGTGAGTCCCAGCAGACACTGACAGGGCTTCTGCCCTAGGGTTATATCCTGGGAAATAACCTTGCCTAGGATACTTTTCCTATATGTGACATACATACACACTTGCATACATGTGCACATGCATGCATACATACGTATGTACATATATATGTACGTACATATATGTATACACACATACACATTCATACATATGTATACACTTGTATGCATACATACATATGTGTACACACATGTATGCATACATACATGCATGTTGCAGGAAAAATAAAAAATAGATGAGTGGCTGCTACCAGTTCCCACAAGTGCTCCAGCTGTCTCCCTGTCAGCCGCTTTCACACACTGTCCCCTTAGCAGATTGTTACCACGCCTGACACACACGTCGCGTTCAGCGGGCCATTCTATCGTGGCACCACGCCACGCTAGTCCCAGGCATCCTACAGCCTAACACGGCTTCCAGAACTGAGACAGGTTTTCTCTCTGCCTGCTGAGAACTTTGCTCACATCCCCTGTAGCCCAGTAAAATCAAAGCTCTAGAAACTTGTAGTTTAACAATTAGATTTATATGTTAAATTCTCAATCTACAATACATCCACACAATAAATTCACTGCCAATTAATAAATATAGAAATTGCCCACCTAGACAAGATAAAACTGACCTAGACCGCCTGGATGGGAATCCTCCTCCTCTGTCTCCACCTTCCTTTCTTGGCTCCTCTTCTCTCCTCCCTAGACTTTTCCCCACCTACCCTTCCTTCTCATCCAGTGATAGGCTTTGCCTTATCCTGAACCCCCCTTGCTGCATAAAAGGACATTATCCTTCACATGCATACATACATATGCACATACGTGCGTACATGTGTGTGCATACATACACACATGTGTACATACATGTGCAGTACATGCATACACACATTGTACATGCTATGTACATACATACATACATACATACATACATACATACATACATACATCACAGGCCCTGAGGTGTGGAGCTTTCAGAGGGTCACTGAGGCCACTGCCCAGTCTGCCAGATCCTCCCTTGTCACAGCTCAGGCACCAGAGAAAAAAGGGAAGCAGGCTCCATGAATGCCCAGTTGTTTCTCTGACACTCAGACTTTCCCTGGTCTCCAGTCGGCTCTATGTTGAGTGATTTTGCTTTTCTGAGGGCTCCTAAGTCTTCATCCTCAAGGTCTCTGCCAGGTTTACTCTTAGCTTTAAGGTCTCCTGGGTTGAGGGCCATGAAGGACTGTCCCCAGAGGCACTGGCAGCTACCAACAGGTTTGGGACCAAAGCTAAGTCTCCAAGTGCTTAGGTTGCCACGGTGACTTCTTCCACAGCACACAAGAAGAGATGAGGGAGTTTGGGACCCAAAAAAGATGTAGCCCAACCTCCAGGTGAGGGCTCCAGGCAGCAGCTATGGAGAGGCCTGGCTACCAAGGGAGGAAAGGCACCTCCTGGCCCACAGCACCCTGGTACTAAGCTGCCACTCTCAAACAGAGCTGCAGCCTGGCTTAAAAGAGGCCTCCCTGTCTCTCAATGTCTGGAGTTCAGACTTCCATGAAGAGAGGTTCAGACTTCCATGAAGAGAGGTCTTCTTAAAACAAAGACTTTGCCTGCCCTCCATGAAGAGAGGTCTTCTTAAACAAAGACTTTGTCTGCCCAGCTGAATGCCCTGTATGACTACATCCCTGGTCCCACATCCAAAAGACAGTGTGTCAAGGCCCAAGCAGAATTAGCATGCTTGAGGTCCTGGGTTCAATTCCCAGCACCCAAAAGTAAAGATAAAACACAAGGATCAGAATACTAGCCTTCAGACTTTCTCTCCTTTCTTTTTTCTTTTTTGTTGTTGTTTTGTTTTGTGATGGAGTTTCTATGCATAGTCCTGGCTATTCTGGAACTCACTCTGTAGACCAGGCTGGCCTACGACTCACAGAGATCCTCTTGCCTCTGCCTCCTGAGTGTTGAGATTAAAGGCACACACCGCCCGTCCCGGCTTAAGTTAAACTCTCTAACAGGTCTTGCAGGGCAGAGGAAAGAACCCAGTCATTAAAGTGCTTTCCTTGCAAGCAGAGGACCTGAGTTTAACCCCACACTTGTAGTACTAGTACTAGAGAGGCAAGATACAATGGAATCCCCACCCGAGGGCTTGCTGGTTGGCTAGCCTAGCCTACTTGGTGAGCTCCAGGTCCGGGAGAAAGATCCTGTCTCAACACAAGGTGAATGGCTCCTGAAGAATGACACTAGGTGTTATCCTCTAGTGGATGCACGTGCGCGCGCACACACATGCACACACAGACCCACCCACACTCAAAATTTTAGAACTGCTTAAGACACCAGTGTTGAGGCTCCTGAGCTGCTGCACCTGTGAATTCCAGTCGCCCTCCCTTGACTTGTCGGGTCCTTGGGGGGCTCCTGAAGATCCCTGGCCGCAGACTTTGGTTTCGCGTTCCTAGGAGAGCTGGAGAATGCGCAGGGCACCCTGCAGCGCTGCCTGGAGCTGGACCCCACCTTCGTGGACGCTCACCTCCTCATGTCCCAGATCTACCTGGCCCAGGGCAACTTCGCCATGTGCTCCCACTGTCTAGAGCTGGGTGTCAGCCATAACTTCCAGGTGGGAGCTCTCCACACACCATGGCCCACTCTACTCTTGTACCCCTTTCTGGACAGTTGCCTGGGAGGGGAAAGCCACATAAAGGCAGAAACGTCCCCCAGACCCTGTGCTAACTCGCAGAAAGGGCTGGCTCACCAGCTCCTCTGGAGAGGTTCCCGAGGCTGCTTTGTGAGCAGCAGATAAGCTAGACCCCACTCTGCTCTGCCTCTCCCAGGTCCGAGACCACCCCCTCTACCACTTCATCAAAGCCAGGGCCCTCAACAAGACTGGCGACTACGCCGAGGCCATAAAGACCTTAAAAATGATCATAAAGGTGCCCACCTCAAAGGCAGAAGAGGGCAGGAAGTCTCGAGGCCCCTCCGTGCGGCCCAGCGAGCGGGCATCCATCCTGCTGGAGCTAGTAGAGGCCCTCCGACTGAATGGGGAACTGGTAAGAAACGCCAGTGCTTGGGGCCGGGGATTGGGCTCAGTGGACAAAGAGCTGGCTGTGAAGGCCTGAGGACCAGAGTTCACACTGCCAACACCCACAATTCATCAAAAGAGAGTTTTGAGCTCAGGGAGAGACCTGCCTCAGGAAGTAGAGTGGGGAACAATTGAAGGAGACAGTTCTGTCAGGCTCTGCCCTCCTCATGCAGACGTGAATGAGCAGGGTGAGCACGCTCATGCCTTCACCCCTCAGTATGCACACCACATACAGAGACACACAACAAAGAAGGAAAGCTCCCCTGGAGCACAGTAGAGGCCCCAGGAGATCAGCCTTGGGGCCAAGTTCAAACTGTGCCCGATGTTACTTGGGCTAAGATTTGAGCCCTTTCTGTTGGTTTGGTTTGGTTTGGTTTGGTTTGGTTTGGTTTGGTTTGGTTTGGATGAGACAGGGTCTCACTATGTGTGATAGGCTGGCCTGGAACTCACCATGTAGACCAAGCTGGCCTTGAACTCACAGAGATCCCCCTGCCTTGGCAAGAATTAAGAGCAAGACTCGTAGAGGCTGGCGTCTGCATGATGCCCAGGCCTCAGTAGCCTTCCCAACGCATAGGCTGTGGTCTGTCTTGTTTCCATCTGTGGCCAGGGTCTGTAGTCTCCCCTGTGATGAGCTGACAAGACAGGAAGACAGGAAACTAGCCTGCAAGAAGCCGCTGCTCACTCTTTCTAGATACAGGGACTGTGAGGGTGCCTCAGCTGGCAGAGTGCTTCCCACACGAGCATGAGGACATAGGTTTGATCCCTGAGAAAAGGAGTGGGGCCAGCATGGAGGTTAGCTTGTCTACATAGTGAGTTTCAGGCCAACCAGGGCTACATAAGGAGACAGTGTGTATATATGTGTGTGTGTATGTGTGTGTACACATATATATATACACACATGTATATATACGTATTTTATTGTGTATATTGTACATATGTGTATATATGTATGTGTGTGTATTATTTATATTTTATTATTTTATTTATATATATATAATTTTGTTGTTTTAGCATATATATATATATATATATATATATATATATATATATATATGAGATGACTCAGTGGTTAAGAGCACTGGCTACTCTTGCAGAGGATCTGGTTTCAGCTCTTAACACCGTCATGGTGGTTCACAACTATCTGTAACTCCACTTCCAGAGGGTCTAATTTCCTCTTCTGGCCTCTAAAGGCACAAGGCATGTATGCACACACACATATATATACAGAGGCCGGGGGGGGGGAGAAGGGGAGGGGAGAGGGAGCAGGACTGGGAGAGGGAGGGAGGAGAGAAGAGAGAGAGGAGGTACTCACACACATGGAATAAAAATAAATATTTACTTCTTTTTCTGTTTTTGGTTTTTTGAGACAAGATTTCTCTGCGTAGCCCTGGCTGTCCTGGAACTCACTCTGTAGACCAGGCCTCGAGCCTTGAACTCACAGAAACCTGCTTGCCTCTGTCTCCCGAGTACTGGGATTAAAGGCATGTGCCACCAGCACCCAGCGCAAGGCCCTAAGTTCGGTCCTCAGCTCCAGGGGGGTGTGGAAAGCTGGACAGTATTTGATTGTTCAACTTGGTTTTTGTTTGGTTTTTGCTTTTCTAACTTTGAAGATTTACCATTAGTTTATTATTGCGTGTGTACACGTGTACACATGCTGTTATACATGTGTCACAGCAAGATCAGAGGACAAATTGTGGGAGTTGCCTCCCTCCCTCTGCCATATTAGTCCTGGGGATTGAACTCACATTGCCAGCTTTAGCAGCAGACGCCTTAACCCCCTGATCCCTTTTATCACCCCTTGGTTTGTTTGTTTGTTTGTTTTTAAACTTTGTAGTCCAGATTGGCATGAAATTACGGTCCTCCTGCCTCAACCTCACAAGTGTTAGGATTGCAGGTGTCCATTACCATGACTGGTCTCCCAGCTAAGCTCCTGGGGAAAGGGTCGGGTCGGGTGAGCTGTCCCCATTAAAGGAGACACAATGAGGAGAACAGAATCTGTAGGTTCTAAGGAATAATCCTCGCCTCTGCGGCTGCCCTACAGATGGTCGAGAGCCAGACTGGCTCAGAAACACCAGGCCACGAGCTGAACCCAGGGGTGGGGATGTGGCATAAATCTCCTTGGGTCACCTGTAATAGTTAATACCGAAGAGGGGGTCTATCTGGTCCCCCACACGTTGTAGCACGAGGCCACCAAGATCATGCAGGATGCCATCAACGAGTTCAGTGGCACACCAGAGGAGATGCGCATCACGGTCGCCAACGTGGACCTGGCCCTGAGCAAGGGCAACGTAGACCTGGCACTGAACATGCTAAGAGGCATCACGCCCAAGCAACCCTGCTACACAGAAGCCAAGGAGAAGATGGCCAGCATCTACCTTCACACTCGCAAGGACGTGCGCCTCTACATCGGCTGCTACATGTAAGCTCTGCCTATAGCAGGCGGCACCTCTCCCCATCCCCCCAACCCCCCACCCCGGCTGCCAGGGTTCCCTCAGGTCGCATACCTTCCACTGGGTCTCCCTCCAGAGTGTAGCCCCGGACTGCATTAGACCAAGGTATGAGCACCTCGTAGGTCTCCCTGCCTGTGGCTGTGGGTGAGTTCTGAGGACCTGCTGCCAGCCCCTCCCCTGCGTCTCTGCCCTGCATGGCTTACATTCAGCAAGAGGATCTAGGCCTGGACCCCAGCACTCGTGCAAAGACATCACAAGAACACATTCACACTTTGGCCCCTCATGCTGCCTTGAAGAGCCGTGGTGCAGGGCCTTGGGGATGACCAGTGTGGGCTGGGTGAGGAGAGAGTGGAGTGCAAGGTGGCGGCCCCAACCCTCTGTCTCCCAGGAGCTGGTGTTGTGACCTCGGGGGGCCTTCCCAGCCTCTTCCTCTGATAAAAGCTAGTTGGAGGTTGGAGAACTGGGAGTGTGGAAACTGAGTCATAGCGCACCATGTTAGTGGACGTCCATGGGAGCAGTGTGGGCCTGGGGTGGGGGTCTGTGACCGTGTGCTTGCCAGGCGTGTACTGGCTTCCATCTTCACACCTCAGGAAAAGGGTGAGCATTGGGGGTGAGGCTCGGTTATGGGGTTCTTTCATACCTGTCTTAAAATCTGACCAAACCCAAACAAAGAAACATGGAAAGCAGTGTGGCTCATGGAGAAGGGCTGGAGGGCTGGGGTGGCCCCCAGCCATGGCTAAGAGACTCTCAGGGCTCCCGGGGATCTCCATGACTCAAGAATGGTGGACGGTGCCCATTAAGCAAGCCCAGGCCTGAGAGTCGCAGTTGATTTCTCCTGTAGGGAGCTTTGTGAACATCTGCCCGGCCCCCACAGCAGCCTGCTACTGGGTGACGCTTTCATGAACATCCAGGAGGTAAGTGCGGGAACCTAGCCTTGCTAACTAGCTCCCAGGATCACTCTTCCAGTGGGGGAGAGGGAAGAAAAGGACACCCCCCTCCATACTTTCCCCACCAGCCTGAGAAGGCCCTGGAGGTGTATGACGAGGCCTACAGAAAGAACCCTCACGACGCCTCCTTGGTCAGCAGGATTGGACAAGCCTACGTGAAGACCCACCAGTATGCCAAGGTGAGGCTGCCCTGGGGAAGGGCCAGCCAGGCAGGGAAGGAAGGAGAGCCCATTCCATTCGTTGGGGCTGTAGATGGGAAGGGACAGAGTATTTCCACTCCAGCAGCTACCTGCTGAGGTTGTGACCAGGGGTGAGCTCAGTCGGTCTACACTGCAGCAGGCTCCACTGAGGCCTGAGCCCCGTTGAGGGTTGGGGCAAGGGTGGGGCATTTATCTTGGGCATCTGTGTGCAAAGGGACAGTCTAATGCAATGGCTGCTGAAGGGACATGGTATTAGCCACCCCATGCAGAGCCAAACCGAGGCCCATATGTCCTGTTTGCACTAAGGCCATTAATTACTACGAGGCTGCCCAGAAGATCAGCGGGCAGGACTTCCTGTGCTGCGAGCTGGCCGAGCTGCTCCTGAAGCTGAAGAAATACCACAAGGCAGAGAAGGTGCTGAAGCAGGCCTTGGAGCGAGACTCCGGTGAGGTGGCCTTGGAATTCAGTCCCAGCCCCGTACCCCAGGGCCCTCCCCATCAGCCCATGAGCCAGACTACACTGACTGGTGGCTCCTTCTAGGGGTCAAGGACATCCCGACCCTGATGGATGAGGTCAAGTGCTTGCTTTTGTTGGGAAAAAGTTTACAAGAGCCATAAGAAGGAAGACGTGATGGAAACGCTGAACCAGGTAACTGGCCAAGGTCTTTATTTCCTGAGGGCTGCGGAAGGAAAGGGGCTCGGCCCACAGTCGGTCAGGGGCCTGCCAGGGCGACAGGGCCCACGGTCGATCAGGGCGACGGGGCCACCATCAATGATGGTGAATCTGAGAATACTGGGCTGGGCTGGGCTGGGCTGGGCTGGGCTGGGCCAGAAGCAAGAGAGGGTGATGTGATCTGAGGTGTTACAGCAGCTGTCTGCATCGAAAGCTCTGTGCTAGCTGTTTGCCCCTCTCTGCTCCCGCAGTCCTTCCTCCTGCCCTCCCTCCCTCCCTCCCTTCCTTCCTTTTGAGAAAGGGGTATCCCAGGCTCACCTACCTAGCTGAAGATCACCTTGAACTTCTGATATTCCCGATTCTCTCTCGAATGCTGGGATTTCTGCAGTTTCTCCACCACACCCTGCTTTACTGAAAGATTTCACTATGTAGAGCTAGCTGGCCTAGAACTCTATGTAGCCCGAGCTGATCTAGGACTCACTATGTAGACTATGCTGGGTTAAAAGCATAAATGACCACGCCTGGCTCTGGCCATTCCCCCCCCCCAATATTTTCTAATGCATGTGGGTGTTTTGTCTGCATGTCCATCTGCACTCCAGAAGAGGGCGCCAGACCATATTGAATTGTGAGCTGCCCGTATGGGTGCTGGGAATTGATCAGAAACCGTGGAAGTACAGCCAGTGCTGTTAACCACTGAGCCATTTCTCCAGCCCTAGTCTAGCTAGTTTTGTTTAGTTTTTTTTTTGTTGTTTTTTGTTTTTTGTTTTTGTTTTTGTTTTTGTTGTTTTGTTTTGTTTTGTTTTGAGACAGGGTCTTAGTATGTTTACGAGGCTGGTCTTGAGTTCACTATGTAGCCCAGGCTAGCCTTCAGGTAGTCATCCTACTGAACGGTAGTACCCCAGGTGAGCATTACTACCTATGTCTGACTTCTCCACTCTCTTTTTAAAATTCCACAGCAGCCCTCCAGGCTAAACACCCCCATCTGATAGATAAAGCCCAAAAGCAAGAAGGCTTAAACCCAAAGCCAAGTACAGATGTCTAGGGCTTATGGTGGTTTAACTCGGAGTTCTAGGATTTTTAATAGTGTGAAATCGGTGTGCACTCGATAGAAACTGCTCTGAGTCTTTACTTTTCCCGGGCTGGAGGTCCATGATGCTGCCTCGGATGCCAGCGGCTGTGAGCCACAGCTTCCGATTGGCCGCTCCCTCTCAGGCTGTGTGACGTTCTGCAGTGTGACCGTTGCTGAGCTATGATGCCCAGTGGGCTAGGGACGTCCAATGTGCTTTGTATTTTATCTGTCTGTTTATCTACCCACATGTATGTGCACCACCTGTGTGCCTTATGCCTGCGGAAACCAGACCAGGGCCTTAGATCCCTCGGAACTGGAGTTAGAGGAGGTTGTGAGATGCCCTGTATGGGTGCTGGAAACTGCTGAGCCATGTCTCCAGCCCAAGGATTTTGATTTTTTTTTTTTTTTTTTTTGAGACAGGATCTCATCGTGTAGTCTTGGACGGTCTAGTACTTGCTGTATAGACGAACAGTTCTCAACCTTTGGGTTTCAACCCCTATAGGGGTTGAATGACTCTTTCACAGGGGTCACCTTAAGGCCATTGGAAAATACCAATATCTACATTACACTTCATAGCAGTAGCAAAATTACACTTATGAAGTAGCAATGAAAATAAATTTATGGTTGGGGCCACCATGACATGAGGAACTGCATTAAAGGGTCCCGCAGCATTAGGAAGGTTGGGAAGCCCTGAAATAGACTAAGCTGGGCTTGAACTCAAAGATCCCTCTGCGTCTGCCTCCCAAGTGCGAGGGTTAGAGGAGTGTGCCAGCACAGTGTGTCCTTTGCTTGTATCCCCCTTACAATGGGTTCACCTTAAGTCAAGGGAGGTGAAGCTGAGATCTGACGTCTGCCTGGACCAACCGTCTTCTCTCCATACCGAGCCATCCCTGATCCAGGCACCCCTGGCCATTCCCATTCCTGCCTTGCCTCTCTACCCACAAGTGCAGGCTCCCACTTGTTCCCAGAATGCATTGCACTATGTGTGGTTCTAGAAGGAGGCACCGCCAGTGCCACCACTTGAGGTGACTTCTCTTACTTACTGCCCCAGGACCCACTCCTCTCTCTGCCACTGAGGAGCCCAGTGCTAGTCCGTACGCCTTCTGAAGCCTGCCTGTCTTCCATGCTCCTCACCTCATCCACTCATGTGTTAGATGTGTGAGAAGTGCCTCCAGTTCTAGAAAGGAGGGTGGAACAGAGCAAAGGTACCCATCAAAGCACAGCCCACAGACACACACACACAAAGCCCTCGGTTCTGTCTCCAGTACCACATAAACCAGGCCTGGTGGCACGTGGGGTCAGAGGGTCAAAGCCATCCTTGATTATATAACGGTTTCCAGGTCAGCCCTTCTCAAACAACAAAGACCTAGTCTGAGCAAGGTGTGGTGACCCGCGCCTTTGATCCCAGCACTCTAGAGGCAGAGGCAGGCAGATAGAGCTCTGTGAGTTTGAGGCCAGCCTGGTCTACCAAGTTCCATATCAGCCAGTGAGGGCTACAAAGGGAGGCCCTGTCTCAAAAATAAAGCACCACCAGCAGAGGGCGTGGCTATGAGTTCCTCGAGGTGCCCTTTCTGGCCCTGCCAGCCGTGGAACACTGGAAATCCTGTGCTCTGGCACATGGGTTCAGGGTTTCTGAACCCAACCTCATCCGTTCCCCCAAGGCCTTGGACCTCCAGTCCCGCATACTGAAACGGGTTCCTCTGGAGCAGCCAGAAATGATCCCCTTCCAGAACCAGGTGGCAGCCTCCATCTGCGTCCAGATTGGAGAGCATCATCTCACGGACAAAGATTACGACAGCGCTATGAAATCCTATAAGGACGCCCTGGCCTACTCACCTACAGACAATAAGGTGTGGAGTAACACCCTGGGGCCTGGGGAATGTGGCTCAGTTGATAAAGTATTTGCCTAGCACGCACAAAGTTCGGTCCCCAGTAGCTTACAAACCAAGTAAGATGGTATGCACCTCAGCCCTTGGAAGGCGGAGGCAGGATCTGGGGCTCCTTGCTGAGTGAGGCCTCTCTTCTCTGAGGAGCTGCAGGTGTAAAGGGGGAGGGAGGCCTCTGGGGTGGGAAGTGGCTCCAGTTGACTCCGGGCCCTCACCTACTACAGTTCTTAGAGGAAGGCTAGGATGACCATCTTTAGACCATTTATGGATGCAAGAAAGGGAAAGATAGCTCTGAAAGCCACCGGGCCATTGCGGGTTCCTGCCACTGGACTGAGGGGCATGGTAAGAGCTGTAACTGCCAAGCTGCGTGACCCGAACCGGCTGAGTTTAAAGCCAGCTGAGAGTTGCCGGAGGGGCGTGGTTCCAGATGAGGAACCAGTTCGCTAAGTTCAGGGAAGAGCCCAGCAATGGAAGAGTGATTGCTTAGCATGCACAAAGCCCTGGGTTCAGTCTCCAGCACCACATCAAACCTTTCATCTCTGCACTTGGGAGGTGGAGGCCAGCCTGTCTCAAAAATATACCTACGACGTATATTGTGTGAGAACAAATAGCTGTTCACCCTTTGACAGACCCCGGGCTGGTTTATACCAGGGACTGCTATAGGCTGGAGACAGTAGGCCAGTGCGTGAGTCTTGCCTACATATTACCCTCAGGCAAGAGGAAAGTGAAGCATGTGGGTAGTCCCAGAGTCCCCTTTGTCCCAGAGTCCCTAGGGCACAGAGGAATCCCCAGAGGAAGGAGCAGAGGCCAACGGATAAGATTAGTGGGTTAGCCAGGCCCCATCTTACTCCCACTGCTAAAACCGAACGGCAGGGAAACCTGGTGGGATCGGAGGACAAGAGCCATCCTCTGCCTGTGGCAAGGGGCCTGCTTTAGAAGCCAGCTGATAGGCCGGCTGGGAGGGAGGTCAGAGCTAAGGTGAGTGCAGGTTTTCCCGGGCCTGTGGCGCAGGCTCGTTTGCTCTGTCTGGTCTTGTCCTAGGTGGTGCTGGAGCTGGCGCAGCTCTACCTGCTTCAGGGGCAGCTGGACTTGTGTGAACAGCGCTGTGCCCCCCTCTTAGAGATGGAGCAGACCCACGAGAGAGCTGCCGTGGTAGGAGATACCATGCTGCACACCGCCCCGGGGGCCCTGTGGGCTGCTTCCTAATTGCCGACCCTCGGATGCCTTCACTGGCTTTGGGACCCAGCCCCAGTCTCCTGCTCTGCCCTTTATAAGGGAGGGATGAGCAGGCCAGCAGAGGGCAGCAGCAACCTCTGCACCAGGCTGTGGGGGAGGGGCGTGGTTGAACAGACTTGGGGGGGACCACACCCACTATGGGGCGAAGGTGAAGGTCAGGTGACTGGAAGCCTGTGAAATAACCCTCCCTGGTGTCAGGCCTTCTAGCTTGTCTGTTACTCACACCTTCTCCAGGGCCACCCCAGGCTCTGGAGAGCCTGCGATTTCCACCTTCCGGTAGGGTGTCCCGGGATCCCACAGGCTCTCTGGACCAGGGAGGCTATCTTCGGGGAAAGTCTTTTCTGCCTTTCCTCTCTGCCAGCCCTCATGCAGGCCGCTGTCAGGAATACACAGCTTGTGTGTCTTCTGATAGGTGCTGGCTGACCTGATGTTTAGAAAACAAAACTATGAAACCGCCATCAATCTCTACCGCCAAGTGCTGGAGAAAGCTCCAGGTAACTCCACCCAGCACGCTGCTTCCCCACCCAGCCCGCACCAGAGAAGGCTACCCCAGAGAAGGGTGGGCCTTCTCCCCTCCTTCCTGCATGCTCAGAGGAAGCTCCTTTCTTCCCAATTGTTCCCAGAGAGGCAGGAAACAGATAAAGACCCAGAACGTGGCAGCCCTTCCTGAGTCAAAGGGGCCAGTTCCTGGACCCAGGCACTTGGCACTGGAGCCAGGACAGCCCATCTGTCCCCATATCACTGCAGCCACTGGGAGTGAACTGTCTCCTCTACCGTCACACCCACTTGGAAGGCACTGGACTGGGGTGGGGTGGGGCAGAAAAAAACAGAAAGAAAGACACTAGATGTTCTTTCTTGGTTGTAGCTGCACCCCTACTTGCTACCGAATGAAATAGCTGCTCCAGCGGTCAAACCTGAAAACCAAGCCATGGGCCTAGCCATTCCACGGTAGTCACCACGGGCCCAGCAACTGTGGTTAGGTATATAGCCTTAGAGTCAAGGTACCTGGGTCTGAACCCTCATGTCACTTAGCTGTGTGACCTTTGAAAAACTACTTCATTCCTCCATGTTCTTTGTCCTCGTCTGTCAAATGGGGACAGAAAGATTATTTACCTATAGCTAAGCTACAGCACACACACACACACACACACACACACACACACACACACACAGAGTGGCTAGAGGTCAGGGGACAGCAGTGGGTGATCCTGCCCTACCACCTTTATCCTCCTTCCCTTGGAACAAGATCTCTAGCTGAACTTGTACTTGGCCTGGAGCCAGCAAGCCTCAGACATCCTCCTGCCTGTGACCTCCAGAGCCTGAGGTTCAGAGACGCTCACAGCCCACACCTTGCTTTTTAGATGGGCACTGGGAATTTGAACTCAAGTCCTCATGTTTGTCCGGCAAGTGCTTTGCTGACGGAAGCGTCTCCCAGGCCCCTGCTGTAGCTATTTCAAGCACTATATAATTTACTCACGCTTGCATACGGACTCATCTGTGCTCGGCCTAAACAAGTAGTGTCTCCTAGTCCCTCCTCAAGGTCCAGCACCCCTCCCCCATCAGACCCCGTCACACCAGCCTGATGCAGTTATTGGCCACCACATGCTGCAGATTTCTGCCCTTTCCTTTCAGACAATTTTTTGGTACTGAATAAACTGATCGACCTGCTACGACGGAGCGGCAAGCTTGAAGAGGCCCCTGCTTTCTTTGAACTGGCCAAGAAGGTGTCTAGCCGGGTGCCTTTGGAACCAGGGTTTAACTACTGCCAAGGCATTTACTGCTGGTGAGTTAGGCTGGAGGAGACAGAGGGGCAGTGGTGGAATAAGAGACACCCCCACACATAGCAGGTAGCTAGTGTTTTATGCTCAGTAGAAGAGAGACAGAGCAGCCTCCAGGACCACAAGTCCACAGACCTGGTAGCCATGCCATGCCCCCTGGCCTCACGGTTCACCGGCTCAGGGCTCTTGGCATTTCTTTCACTCACTGCAGGCACATTGGACAGCCCAATGAAGCCTTGAGGTTTCTGAACAAAGCCCGAAAGGACAGCACTTGGGGCCAGCTTGCCACCTGTTACATGGTACAGATCTGTCTGAACCCTGACAACGAGATTGTCGGTGGAGAGGCTTTTGAGAGTCTGGTGGGTGACAGCAAGTAAGAGGACTAGGAGGCGGGATGAGGGGCGGGGCGAAGGGGCGGGGCGAAGGGGCGGGATGAGGCTTCAGTTTCTGGGCGGAGGCCAGGTGAGTGACCCACAAGCAGGCTGTCAGCATGAGTCCTGTGCCCACAGCTCTGCCAGTAGGAAAGAGTCTCAGCAGCACGGGGTGCGCACTGCAGAGAAGCTACTTCGGGAATTTTACCCGCACTCGGAATCCGGGCAGACCCAGCTGCGGCTGCTGCAGAGCCTCTGCCTGCTAGCCACCAGGGAGAAGGCGAACATAGAGGTGGCTCTGGGGGCCTTCATCGAGATGGCCCAGGCTGAGGTGTGAGGGCTAGGGACTGGTTTCGGTGGGCAGGGGTCAAGATGGAGGTGACTGCCAAAGTGCCCCAATGTCTGCTCCCCACGGGTGTGCAGAAGGACAACATCCCTGCACTGCTGGCCATGGCGCAGGCCTACGTCCTCCTGAAGCAAGTCCCCAAGGCCCGAACGCAGCTGAAGCGCCTGGCCAAAGTCCCATGGATGCTGGACGAGGCCGAAGACCTGGAAAAGAGCTGGCTTCTGTTGGCAGACATCTACTGCCAAGGCGGCAAATTCGACCTGTCCTTGGAGCTGCTGCGCCGCTGCTTGCAGTACAACAAGGCAAAGATCACTGGCACGGGAGAATAAGGGAGGGGTGAGCGGGGGTGGGAGGGGGGAAGGGGAGGTAGAGCCGGAGGGGGCCGGAATCAGGAGGCTGGAACCAGGACCCACGGGCCAAAGAAGGGCCCAAGGGCCATGCTTATGAGGATCAGGCATAGCCGGGAAGTCGGTGGGCTTGAGCCATATGCAAGGATTAGCTTCTGTGAGGTAGAATCATTGGTTAGAGTGACTTTATTTTTTTATGATTTATTTATTTTTATTTATATGAGTACACTGCAGCTGTCTTCAGACACACTAGAAGAAAACATCAGATCCCATTACAGATGGTTGTGAGCCACCATGTGGTTACTGGGATTTGAACTTAGGACCTCTGGAAGAGCAGTCGATACTCTTAACCACTGAGCCATCTCCACAGCCCTAGAGGGGCTTTATTTGAGAGGGTTTTGAGTAAACCAGCTTCTGAGTAAAGAATGGGTACACAGTTAACCCTTCAAAAAGCTAAAGATGCTTGTGGGGGTCCCTAATGCACTTTGGGTTCCTGATGCTCACCACCATTCACTTGCCCCCTCCTGGTCCCACCCCAAGGACCATGGTGACTGCTGCTGGGCAGAAATACTAACTGCCCTCCCTCCCCCGCAGTCTTGCTGCAGGGCCTATGAGTACATGGGCTTCATCATGGAGAAAGAGCAGTCATACAAGGACGCAGCCACTAACTACGAGCTGGCTTGGAAGTACAGCCACCAGGCCAACCCTGCCATTGGTAAGGCACAGGCCGAGTTACACAGGGGCTACTGCCCTGATCCTAGAACCCAAGTCCTGCATCCTGGCAGTTCAGGGAGCCAGAGGGCTCCTCAGTCACCAGAGTGTCCCCCCTACCCTCTGGACAGGTTTCAAACTGGCTTTCAACTACCTGAAAGACAAGAAGTTCGTAGATGCCATTGAAGTCTGTCACAGCGTAAGTCACCAGCACAGGCAGGGAGGGTGCTGCGGTGGGCCCCCTGCCTGATTCCACACTTCTGATCCTTCTCTGTACCAGGTCCTGACGGAGTACCCCAACTACCCCAAGATCAGGGAGGAGATTTTGGAGAAAGCCCAAGGGTCCTTGAGGCCCTAGCTGTGGCTGCAAGGGGCTCCGGACAGTAGAAGCATCAGTCTATGGACAATTCATGGGGAGAGTAGGAAGTGAATCAGTGGAGAAGCAAGTGAGAAATGCATACTCTCTCCATTTCCGTATCGCTTGTGCTTCATTTGGATTCATGCCTCCTGGGGCCCGAGGGCGTCTGGAAGCTTTATGCTTTTTTAAGGCCTAAGAAGTAATTTTGCCTGGAGAAGGAAGACAACTGGCTTAGCCTGTGCCGGGGATTCCTGGGCCTTACTCAAGGACCCCACATTTGCTCCGGACTCTTGAAGACATGGACCAGAGATCCCCGCCCAGCAGAGTGATGGCTAGGAAAGTACCCTATAGCTGCTTCAAAGTGCACCCCTCCCCCAGTCTTGTCCCCAGCATCTCAGAACTAGAGAAGCATGGCCCCTCCTTGCCACGTTGCCCACCAGGTCTGCCCAGCACAGCAGTGAGCTCAGACAGGAGGACCAGCCTCGGAAGGACCCCAGAGCTAGGGCCCTGTGTAAGAGGGAACAGATTTTCAAGGCCCATTCACTGCGCTTCTCTGTCCCCACATTCTGTTCCTATGCACCTCCCCCAAGCTAGACCACACCCATTTGGGACAAGCCAGATTACCACGGAGCCCCATCCTCCCCCTACATGCAACCACACTTTGGCTTTTGTAAAAGATATTAGCCAACCAGCTCACCTTCCTGGATCCCACTAAATGCCTAGGGGGGCAGACACAGTGGCTACTGTTTCTCAGAATGGCATTATGGGGTCATCCCAGCCTCAGGGGAAGGAACTCTGAACTCTGAACTGGGTATCTGGAGGCCTGAGTTCTCAACATGGGCTCTTCCCAAGTGCTTGCCCTCTCTGGGTCTCAGTGCCCTACTCTTCAGCAAGAAATTAGACTAGACCTGGGCAGGGTGTGCTCACTCAGTGGTGCACGTGCCTAGCATGCACGAAGCCCTGGGTTCAACCCCCAGCACACCTGGAACCCCGGCATATTGGAGGTGTGAGCAGTAAAGTCATCAGGTCAGAGTCATCTAACTTAAGTGTCTGAGGTAGTCTTGGGGTACACCAGACCATGTCTCAAAAGAAAAAAAAAGACCCCATTTCCCAAATCATTGTATCATGCTTTGCCAGTAATGTCTAGAAAATGTTTTATTTATGGCCCTGGGGTTGAAATGAAGAGTACATTTTATACCCCTTAACTACAGGTTTCACCCCTTTAAATTGAACAACTCTGTGCTTGTCCATGTTCGTGTAATAGCTAGCACAACATATTTAGGAATTCTTAGGCCCTGTTCTCTCACCTTTAAGGCTACTGATATACTCTATTTAAAGAAAACAACAGGGACTGGAGAGATGGCTCAGTGGTTAAGAGCACTGACTGCTCTTCCAGAGGTCCTAAGTTCAATTCCCAGCAACCACATGGTGGCTCACAACCAGCTGTAATGGGATCCAATACCCTCTTCTGGTGTGTCTGAAGACAGCTACAGTGTACTCGTATATAATAAATAAATCTTAAAAAAAATAAAACTACAAGCAGGCATGGTATAGTCCTACAGCTACAATCCCAGCATTTTGGGGGCACAGGGAGGGCCTGAAGCCCAGCCTGGCTTGCACAGTGAGTTCCAGGCCATCCAGGGCTGGCTCTGTAGCCAGGTGCAGTCTCAAAGCAAAGAAGGGGTGAGGAGCCCAGATAAAGGCTCCTGTCTCAACCCTGATGGCCTGAGTTCTGTCCCTGGGTCCCACATGGTGGAAGGAGAGAACCAACTCCTGCAAGTCACCCTCTGACCTCCACACAGGAACTGTAGCATTGTGTAAACTCACGTGGATACACAAAATAAAAGTGTAATGATGACCGAATTAATGAGTAAAGAAAGCAGCCTCAAAACAAGCAATTTAGTGCGGGTAGAATGTAGATGTGGCTTTCGCAAAGCCATCTCGGTGCAATCACTTGCTTCCTCAGACAGGAGGGTCGGGAAGGAGGGTGAAGGTGACCCCTCCAAAACAAAGCAAGTACAGCTTGAGCTGTACAAGACCTTGTCTCAGAAAGTGTGTGTGTGTGTGCACGTATGTGTGTGCACGTGTGCATGTGTGTGTGCACGTGTGTGTGTATGTGTGAGTGTGTGTGTGTGTGTGTGTTGGAAGAACCCGCCATAATCCCAGCACTTGGGAGATAGAAGCAGGAGGGTCAGGAGTTCAAGGTCACCCTCAGCTACTCAGCAAGAGTTTTAGAAAGAAGTTGAGGGCTCAGTGGTTAAGAGCACTGACTGCTCTTCCAGAGGTCCTGAGTTCAACTTTCACAACCATCTGTAATGGGATCCGACGCCCTCTTCTGGTGTGTCTGAAGACAGTGACAGTGTACTAATATACATAAAACAAATTAAAAGAAGTTGAGTTGCCCTCTGGAGGGCTGCTAAGTTTTTCTTCTAGGGCTGGGGCTAGAACCAAAGTTCTAGATGATGCCTGGCTGCTACTTCGACCCCAGCCCTGTCCTACTTTCTGCAACACCGCTGCTGATGTCACTTGCCCCAGGTTCCTGCCCTTTCCTATAGGGACACTAGGTCCCTTTTCCCATGATCTGTTTTACAACTGTTTTGTTGAGACAGGTTTAGGAGATAGGTCTGCTGTGGGAGAGCTTTGCTGTAAAGAGACTTCATGTTAGTCATGTTTTGTCTGTCTCTGCTTGACCTCCACAAATGAGACTGCCCAGGACTTGACCTTACCACCCTAGATGGGAGTTGGGAAGGCCTCAATCTGATCAGGGACAGAGTCTGCGTGGGAGTCTGCAGGGGTGATGAAGCTCCCACCAGGTGCTACGAATCACCAGAGAAACCTCTGAGAACCTCTGGAAGAGACGCAGATGCTCCACACCCGCTCCATCTCCTCACCAGCATTTCCCAGCCCCAGTGAGGGAGATGACAGGACAGCAGGATGTTCCAGGACACTTCATCCTGACAGGTCAATTAAATAAACTAAGCCAGTCACAGGTACACATGGCCCCACTACAGGCAGCGCTCCAAGCCCTCAGCCCTCTGGTGTTGCCATGAGGTCCTGTCCCTGACTGTCCAAAGCAAGAGGAGGTCACACACAAAAACAGAATCACGCCCCAGGTATCGGCATTCAAGGTGGGGCAATGCTCACAAACCAAGCCAGTTTGAGGGGAACGGTGATCATTTGCACAGGGCTGGAGAAACCCAGGCTGTAGGCGGGTAATCTACACTAGGTAGTGAGAGCCGGGACTGAGTCCATTCTTCTGGGTAGAAAACAGCAGAGAGGCTACAGCATAGGAAGGCTCTCTCCTGCAGCCGTTTTCCTGGAGGTCCTATGGAAATCACTGGCAGTCAGGCTCCAGACGGGGGTTCCCCAGAACGGGATGCAGCAGCCTGCTCTGCACCCCTGACCTGAGCCCCATTCTGGCTGCCTCGGGACAGGTCTGGCAGGTCTGGCTGGTAGAGACACTTCCGGAGCTCAAGTCCCCAGAGACTACAGCTGCCTGAGCAGCCGGGGGGCCAGGCCTCCACTAGCCTGCCCTTTCTGGACCCAGCCAGGGTGTGTGTGTGCAAAGGAGGGTGCCCTCACCCAGCCCTGAAAGACCACTCTGCTCCCTTACAACTCCAGATGGCACCGGGGAAGAAGGGGTTAATCCAGAGGGGAAAACTGTTCCACTTGCCCAGCCAACCTCTCAGCTGGCTCCCTGCCCACAGCCTGACTGGCCCGCCTGGAAGAAAGCCCATCGTGCTGTTGCCCTGCCTCGGTACAGCTTCTGTCCATGCCACACCGAGGTGCCCTACCCCACATGCTTCCTGGGGCTGCACCATGCTCCCCACCCCACCAAGGAGACCACACTTAAAAATAGAGAGTCTTTATTGGTACCTGTCAGCTCAGGTACAATGTGTTCTCACAAGCACACAGGCTGGCGAGGCCTCCTGGGCAAGGAGGCAGGCCCAGAGCCTGCGTTTCTTGGCACACACACACACACACAGAGAAATGAATAAATTATAGTTCTGACACTTAGAGACAATATAAAAATGCATATAAAATCCAACATCAGCTAATGAAGGGCATAAAAGCCCCCAAGAGCCACCTCTTTCTTGCCAACTGGCCGGGGGTGTGTGGTGGGTCAGGATGGATTCAGTGCCCAGAAAGGCTAGAGACAGTGATCTGGGGTGTGCTTCATGTCTTAGGGCCTCTGGCTCCCCACCCTACACAGGGCCTTTATAACCCATGGCCTTGGGGAGAGGGAAATGGACAGAGGGCAGGGGGCAGAGGGAGTTTTGATCACCGATGGTCAAGCACAGCCTCCGTCTGCTCAGCTGAGCCAGGCCGATGTTTGATAAGAGATCATAAAAGCTCGAACCTACACGCCACACCAAAGCCCAGACCGGCGGCGGGGGACACCGAAGACTTTGCCTCAACACCGCCCACCTGCCAGAGAGGCCCAACCACCGCTGTCTTGGTCCCCAAATAAATTACAGAAATAAATTACATCTTCACAGTCCAGAAGACCTAGCTCCCACGGTCCGCAGGAAACCCTAAGGCCTGCTTTTCAGCTGTCTTTGGACCAAGGAGCATTTTACAGTACAGAAAGAGGGGATGTGAACCCCGCCCCTTCCTCCTCCAGGCATACAGGAGGTGGAAGACCTCTGTTTGGACATAGAGGCCAGGCATTGAAAGAGGGATACCCTCCCCACCCTCCCTTCAGTACAGAAAATCATAAAAAAATAAATAAATCCAGAGTGTTACTGTAAAAATAGAGGATTGCCCACATGGCATGGGGGGGGGGGCAGAACCAGCCCACGGGAGACCGTTACATACACAGACCTTGGGGGACACCAAGATCACATAAAAAGCAGCAACAGGGTCTCAGGGCAGGAAAAAGTCATCTCAATCCTTACACGGGCACAGGGTCCAAAGGCACCACAGCAGTGTCCTCAAACTGGCTCTCCAGAAGGGGCGCCAGGACATCTGTAACCGGCTCAGACAGGCCTATGAGAGAATCCAGGAAGCTGGCATCCCTCGGTGGAGAGAAGCTGGGCGAAGGGTGGAAGGTCTCAAGGCTATCCAGGCTGCCAGATACCCTTCGGGAAGTATAATGAGGCCCCAGACTATAATCTGGCAAAGACTGGAGAAGCTCAAAGGAGTCACAGGAGGATAAACTGAGGTCCAAGGAGCTGCTCTGGACGGCTTCCCCCTCAGGGGACCCAGAACTGCTGGGGAGGCTACCTTCTCTCAACCCTTCAAGTCCGCTGCTTAGGAAGCAGCTGGCGTCCAGGTTGGCATTCTCATCTAGGATGCCCGACGGAAGGCTAGAGCCAAACTGGCTGTGTGTCCAGCTAGCCAGGCTGCCGGGGTCACCCGTACCAAAGATGTCAGCCAAATGAAAACAGCTGAGGTTATCCAAGTTGCCCACACTCCCTCCCTCCTCCTCTTCTTCCTCAATACCGAGGTCAGAGTCACTGAAATTCAGGATCTGTTCCAGGCTGTCTTCATCTATGCCAGACCGGAAGCTGGAACCTGGCAGGCTGGGGTGGACAAGATGGTTCGGAGCCTCGCTGCGGCTGCCACTGCCGCCAGAGGAGTAGGTCGTGGAAGAGTCTGTCATGTCACTGCCACAGCTGCTGTCCCCCAGGTCATTGCTCACAGTGGGTTTGGAAGGAGGAAAGGGGGAAACCACGGTTTGTTCAACAGGAACGTCCTCCATGGGGGACTCCGGATCCCCCAAACTCTCCGCACCCTGCTCCATCTGCAGGCGAGTGAGCGTGTGGATGAAGTGTGTCTGAACTCTTGCCTGATTGAATTCCACTCGACCATGGGGGTTCTCACAGCCCTCGCTGCAGCAGCCACAGGGGAAGGACGTGTGATCCATCTGCAGAGAAAGACAATGCGAAAGTGAGGACTTCGAGGATGCAAGAAGCCAGCAGGCCCAGCTCCCCACCAACAGGGTTTCCCTATGTAACCCTGGCTGTTGTGGAACTCAGAAATCCACCAGCCTCCGACACCCTCCTGAGTGCTGAGATTATAGGCACACCCCCTTATCCTTCCCAATACAACCACACACCTGGCATTTAATGCCGGCCAGGATGCAACTGCAGGTTTCAGGGTCACAGACGCCATCACAGTGACAACCACAATCCTCCCGGGATTGGCGTAGCGCCTGCAGCTCGCGCTTCTCCTCTCGGTCAATCCTTCGAACACCGGAAGCGCGAAGTAGGGCCCGTCGCTGCCGAGGTGGATAGGGCTGTAGGAAATTCGCTTCCTCCAGGCGGCCACCTGCCACGGCCACTGCCAAGTCCTCCTCTACAGAAGCGTCATCGATGGCGTCCACTGTGAGCGGCACGTCTGCCCCTGCCTCGGGAACTCCGGACATTGAAAGCTGCAAGGGTAGGAAAGGGGTGTGAGAGACACAGAGATTTAGCTCTCCCCGAGTGTGAGGTACAATGTCTTCAGCATCTACAAGGATTTCTTACGTCACCTTAGCTCAGATACAAAACCCCTACTCTAACTAGATGCCTGGGCCCTTGCCCTTTTGTCTGAAGCCGGCTACTTTTCTTTTGAGAATGGTCCGTGGCCTCAAGCTTGCTGAGGATGACCTTGAACCCCTGATTCCTTCACCACCCAAGTTCCAGGATGCCTGGTTTACCCAGTGCTGCTTGCTGAGCACTAGGACCTCCTTTCCACTAGGCAGACACTCTTCCTGCCTGAGCTATAGCTCCAGCCATTGAACCTCCCAGCACCAACACAGGCCCCTTTCTCTGCACTTGTAATGCACAAACGGCACCAGGGCCTCGTACCTTCCATTTCAGCATCTCCAGTTTCTCCTCCTTTAAACGCCGACGGAGCTTCTCACGCCGAGCCCGGAACTGCTCCTGTTTAAACTCGGCTAAGGAGAAGAGGCGGCAGGTGCTATGACGAGAAGCCATGCCCAGGGTACAGCCACCATGGCTGGGCACACTGGTGAATCCCTGGCACCGCGGGAAATAGTAGACAGTGATGCCATCGAAGGCCACGTGACCCGGACGCTCCCGAGGAGCCCGCTTCAGGATGGACGGGGCTGAAAGGGACAAGAAAGGGCACTGAGTCCTCCCCGACCCGGTGTGATCTCTAGGAAGATTCGGACCCGTTCACTTTCTCCACCCACCTTGGATCTGAGCGTAAAAGTCTTGGATCTGGAGAACAAGCCCAAGCCAACCCGGGCTTATCATCTACCAGACCAGAGAACTGCATTCAAAGAGGAAGCATCTTGCTATCATGACCATGAATTTATAAATCCTTTGTACAGTTTTCTTTCATTTTAATTCTTTACATGTAGCAAAGACAATATAATCCCTTGTTTAAATGTATAACAAAGAACTGGAGAAATGACTGGCAGTTAAGAGCCCTGGTGCCCATAGGAGAGGTCGCAGCCAAGGAACTCAGTTTCAGGAGATCTAACGCCCTCTTCTGGCCTGCTCAGGTATAACATGCATGTGGTACATGGATATACAGACAAAATACTCATACACATAAAAAATAAGTATGTATATTATAGACCTTTTCCTTTATACTTTAAATGTTCCGCAACAGACCCAGAATGTGTCTGTCTATCTGTCTGTCTGTCTCCCTCTCTGAAATTATTGATTACATATGGATAACAAGTTGTAGGAGCTGGTTCTCCCACCATGTGGGTTTGAACTCAGGAACCCAACATCAGGCTTGGCCGAGAGCACCTTTACATGTTGAGCCACCCCACTGGCATTAATTGTTGTTGTTGTTTCCAAACTTATTTATTTTTGTACATGATTTTTCCCCCCAAGACAGGGTTTCTCTGTGTAGCCTCTGCTGTTCTGGAACTAACTCTGTAGACCAGGCTGGCCTTGAACTCAGAGATCTGCCCACCTCTGCCTCCCGAGTGCTGGGATTAAAGGCCTGTGCCACCACTGCCCAGCTCAAATTTACTAAGTGCATGTTCGAGTGTATGTCACCTGGGTGTGGGTGCTCTTGAAGTTCAGAAAGTGCCAGATCCCAAGTACTAGGAGCTACAGGTGGTTGTCAGTGATTTGATGTGGGTGAGAAGGACCAAACTCAGGTCCTCTGCAAGAGCAGGATTCTCTTAACTCCGGTGCCATCTTGGCCCGTGTTTATGTTCTCTTGAGACAGGGTCTCACTGTATAACACAGACTTTCCTAGAACTTGATACGTAGACCAGGTTGGCCTTGATCCACCAGGCTTTGTCTCTCAAGAACTGGAATTAAAGGCATACATCATCATTTATCTCAAGATGGCTAGGACTGGTTCTATAGCAGGAGACATTGAGTCCCTAGCCCTTCCCCAATACTGGGAATATAGGTGTTTGCCACTATGCTGAGTGACTTCAAGTTAACATATTAACTTTGTACTCAACTACCTGAGAAAATTCCTTCTACAAGGTTTTCTGTTTGTAATATTAGGTTCCAGGCATTAACAAAATCACACTTGTTTCAAAAAAAAAATGTGTAACACACAGGTATGCATACAAGACATGAACAGAACAGTTATGGTTTCAAAACTTCACAGGGAGATGTGCTTAAAAACATTCTCCTTGTAGGGGAAAACTGTCTAAAATGGTTCTTGAAGTAGAAAGAGCTTGTTGAAAATCAAAGGCTGTCTTTTTTTTTTTTTTAAGATTTATTATTTTATGTATGTTGAGTACTCTGTTGCTGTCTTCAGAAACACCAGAAGAGGGCATCGGATCCCATTACAGATGGTTGTGAGCCACCATGTGGTTGCTGGGATTTGAACTCAGGACCTCTGGAAGAGCAGCCAGTGCTCTTAACCATTGAGCCATCTCTCCAGCCCCAAAGGCTGTTTTTACATTATAAAGACAAGGCAGGTTTGTACAATATTTAGAGGTATATTTCTATATATTTATGTAACAATAATAAAAAAAAGACCGTGAGTTGGAAAGAGGGTAAGGACAGATATATGGGAAGGTTTAGAGGGAAGGATAGGGGAAATGGTGTAATTATAATTTCAAAAATAAAAAAAACCCTTTTTTTTTTTTAAGAGAATCACTTTCAGTTGAAATCAAAATTATACAAGCTTGAAAGATAACCAGGAAGGCTGCCATGATGGAGCGGAGCGCATCCATAACCCCTGTACTCCGGAGGCAGATGCCATGCGGTTGGAAGAGAGAGTCTTTTTTTTTTTTTTTTTTAAATTTAAAATAAGATAAGCTAAAGGGGGAAAAAGAAAACTATTCAGGAAAAACCCTTTTGGAGACATTCGGGGGGAAAAAAAGCTAAAAAGCAAGGAAGAGGGAAGTGGCCGAGCAGGCCAGTGTACAGTGTTCCTGGGGTGTGTGAGGAGAAGGATGAGCCCCGGCGGGCTTCCTGGAAGGGGCAGGTGTGTTGGGAAACAAAGATGCAACACCCCTGGAAAGGCCCCAGAGCCACTCAGGGAACAACATCTCCGATAGCACAACCCCACAGTCAACAGGAAGTCAAGGTGCCTCTGCAGAGTGGGACAGTCATAAGACTTCACAGAAGGAGGTACCCTGAGGGGGCTATGGAGGCCAAAAAGGCCAACTACAGTTAGGGAAGGAAGAAGCAGGGGGTGGGGGGTGCGTGGTAGGGGGTGCCCAGGACAGGAGACTCACGCATTAAACTCTGGATGCCACAGGAGTCCTGATCAGGCTGGGGTGCCTGATCACCCAGTCCCTCCTCCTCAGAGGTCCAGGCAGGGGAGGCAGAAGAGCTGGGAGGAGAGAGAGAGAGATCGCCAGAGGACAAGGAGGAGGAGCTGCAGTCGTCCTCTTCCAGCTGGTCAAACTTCCTCTTCTGTAGCCCAGCCATGGTGGGATGTAGGGGTTCCAAGCAGCTGAGGACAGACGGCCTGGAATAAAGAAGATGGAACTGTTCAGTGGTAGGCTCCCAGCCTAGCCATGTTTTCTCCACCCGCAACTTACCTTCCAGGGTATCTCCCAGACTCTGAACCCTCCAGCCCGGGTTCATGGTAGTGACTCCAGTACAGTCTCCAGTCCCAAACGACACAGTACCTCCTTCCTCCCTCAAATGAGTCTAACATGCAAATCCAAATCCCAGAGACTTTGGCCTCCCAAGACCTGCCAGGTACCTTCCCCATTGCCACCTACACACACACACACACACACACACACACACACACACACACACACACACACACACGCACACGCACACGCACACGCACACGCACACGCACACACACGCCAGCAGGCAGACAGACCAACAGATGGACTGACAGAACTCTGGCCTGGCTCATCTTCACAGGAACCCTGGAGGCTGACTCACAGGCGCTCAGATCTTTGTGCACTTGCCTGTGCAGGGCCTTCTGCAATCTCCAGAGGCCCCCTCTAAGGGCAGCGCTCCTCTCTGACCACACAAGTCCACCGCCTTGCTGACTGACAGCTTCGGGTCCACACTCCTGGGCCAGGCTGGGCAGGAGCTCTGAGAATGGGCGCTAGTTTTGATGTTGGCTCCATTCCCAGCAGAAGGACTTTCCCAAGCTCCTCCCCCCTAGATGGAGCTTAGATTTTCCCTCAGAAACCCCCATGCCACAGGAGAAAAGTCCCCTGCTCTAGGCTGGACTGTGGGAAGACTTGACTTTGATCTTAAACTCACCTCCAATATCTAACCTCTACGGTTAATTCTCCTTAGAACAAAGCAGAACCTCAGAGTGAAACTGACTAGGAAGGTGGCTCTCCACTCTCCTGTTTCCCTTGCTCGTTTGTAGCTTCTCTGGACACCCCCCCAGGATGCAATCACTCACCAGTCAGGCTGGAGGGACTAAAGCTCCTTCCCTAACCTTCCAGTGCTTGGACAAGTAACAGTCTTTCCAGGACTTGGGGACCCTCAGAGGGTTCAGGGATGGTGGCTGAGTGCAGCTACCTGCCGCGAGGCTGGCTTGAGTCTGTGGTACTCACTCATTCAGGGCTGAATGCCCACAGCTGGGACCCTTCCCCCACCATCATCACAGGAAGTGAAAGAGGCAGGGAAACCAAGCAGAAAGCTGTCTGGGTCTCCTCCACTGAGGTAGCCTGTGGTCCCCTCTCCTAGTCCAAGCCTCTGGCAGGTCCTAAATCCGAAGGCACCAGCTACAACTCCCTGGATAAAAGCACTCATGGGAGAGTGACAGCCATCTCCTCCAGGCAGACTTGGGAGAGGCTTAAGAAAAATCTTACTACCAGGCCAGCCCCCCGGGGGGGGAAGGAGGCCAAGCAGGTGTTTCCGGGGCAGTTTCTCAGGCTAGGTTACCAGGCTTCCCAGCGTCAAACCACAAACACAAACAGCCCAGTTAACCTGTAGACTCTCCCAGGATGAGGGTGTTTGGTCGTGAACCAGGCACCACACACACGTGCACAAGCACTCTTACCACAGACACACTCTTACACACAAGTTGACAGGTAGCCCCTAAACATCCTGTCACCACTGCAGCCTAATGCATGGGGGGTGGGAGAGATGGAGGAAAAAAAAAAAGACACCTCCCTCTCTAATTCCGGTTGCTTCCCATGAGACAAAAGGAAGGCACAAGTCTGAGACCCCCAAACCAAGGACCCACTGCTGGAAATACACAATTCCACAGGCCCCAAATTGAACCTCTCTGCCCCCCCCCTCCTGCCATCTGTTCCTCTTCCTGTGTTCCCTGTCTTAGTAACTGCTGCCGCCCACCCAGTTGCTCAAGCCAGAAACCTGCAGCCTACAGCCACCCTCAGCTCCTCCTTCCCCTCTTCGGCACCCACACCCGGGCAGCTTTAGTCCTGGAAGTTCACCTACAGGCTAGGCACAGACTTGGGAGGTGTCCTAGAGGCCCAAATCAGCTGCTTGAATTTAGACTTTGGCTTGGCTGGTTTTTTAACATCATGGTCTCCAGTTGTCTGAAGGCCCCAGAAGGCCAGACAGGGTGGTGCACACTTGATATCTATCCCAGCACTTGGAAGGTGCAGGAGAATCAAGAGTTCAAAATCAGCCTCGGCTAAGGCAGACTGGATCTTGAAGGAAATAAATGCACGTTAGAACCTCACAGGGCTGGAAAGAATACAGGAATCAACACATGTCAAGTTCTCTGTCAGTGAACCGTGTGTGCAGTTGAGTGTGCAAAAAATAGTAAGCCCTAGAACAAATGAGCGGAAACACAGGAGTGAACCGCCAGAAAATGCAAACGGAGATTGACAAAGGGGAAAACCAATCAGAGGGGTACTGTACCCGCCCTCTCCACAGCCAAGCTAGAGGACGGGACAGGCTTCCAGGAGGGGGTGTGTGTGACCCGGGGACAGTTGTGAGGGGATTTCCTGGGGGTTGGGGGAAGATGGTGGTTAGAGGTTAGCCTGGATGGTAGCTTGCTGGGGTGTTAAATGCCTTAACAATTCCTCTACCGCACAGGTGACATTCCTATACTGTGCATATTCTATGTAGGTCACCTGATGGTGTAGCTCCCTGTAGTGCTCCAGCAAAGCCCTGAGGTGGCTTCTCAGCACACACAAGAGCTTATCACCTGTTTTGTGTCTCTGCCCCCACCTGCTACCACCCTTCTGAGCCACCCTGTACTCCACAGCCAAATGACAGAAAGAAAACACCACCTCACAGTCCCCCATGCTGAGCACCACTGTTTGCAGTCCCCATGCTGAGCACCACTGTTTGCAGTCCCCATGCTGAGCACCACTGTTTGCAGTCCCCATGCTGAGCACCACTGTTTGCAGTCCCACTGTTTGCAGTCCCCATGATGAGCACCACTGTTTGCAGTTTCCCACAAGGTCATGTCCCTGCAACCCTCCCTGGCTTCTTCACAGTCTGGAGCAGCCCACCTAGTCTTACACCCTCACTGAAGTCATTTCTGAACCGAGTATCACAGCTCACATTTATCCAATCTCAAACAAGGCAGGAGAATTGCCTGGAGTTTTCTCTTTTTTCTTTCTTTCTTTTTTTTTTTTTCCCCCCGGAGCTGGGGACTGAACCCAGGGCCTTGCGCTTGCTAGGCAAGTGCTCTACCACTGAGCTAAATCCCCAACCCCAATTGCCTGGAGTTTTAAGCCAACCTGATTTACAGAGAAAAACCTTCTCCACTCAAAAGGCATTTCCAAAAGGACCCCAAAAGTCCCGCCCCACGTCTGCCCTTTTGGGGTACTGCTATTGACAGAACACTTTCCAACAAAAACAGTCCCGAATCAAAGATTAATCTCCAACGCCATGACCTTGGAAGCAAGTGCTTCAGGAAATACTAGATCTTGGTTGAGAGAGGGTCTGTGTAGCCCACGATGGCCTCAATCCTGATCCTCCAGTGTCCGCCTCCCATGTGCTGGGATGACAGACATATGCCTCCATATGTGCCAGGGGCATAGCTCAGTTGTCTGGCTCGCATGAAACCCTGGGCTCAACTCTTTAAGAGCTGTAAGTGACCACAGTGTAACGACGACCTCTCCTCACACAAGGTTAGGCTATAGGCTATCTCTGCATGACCATAATAAGCCTGGAAGAGAGGGGCCCAGAAGAGTGGAGGGTGGGAGGAGGGGGGGAGAGACAGCCACACAGACAGTGCTTTGGCCCAGGGGTCTTAGTGTGACTTTTTGATGCCCCTGAAAGCTAATCTAAGGAGGAAACACATGCCCATCCCCAGCCGGGGTCAATGCTGGCTGAGCAAGAACAGTGTTCAAAGGTGGCTTTGAGGACAGGGAAGGGACTCTTGCACACTCGCTCGCCTGCTTGCCCGCTCGGTTGCAAGTGTGAGGTGGCATCTCAGAGGCTCCGGGTTCCCCAAGAGTAAACAGATGTCAGGGAGGTAGGCGTGGATTGGATAGAGATCCAGCCAAGTGTACCCAAGATAAGAGCTAAGGCCGAAGAGGGTTAGCATTCAAAGTTGCAGGCAGACTTCTGGAAAGACCAGGCTGTTTCAGGCATGAGTGCTGGACCCCTGGCTGGGTCTGAGGAGAGGGAGGGAGGGAGGGAGGGAGGGGAAGGAGGGAGGGTGCCACCTGGGATCCAGAGGCTGAAAGAAGGCAGAGACAGAAAGGCTGTGCAGCAGAGGAGAGGAGGCCAAGTCAGAAAACGGAATGAAAGATAGCTGAACAGTGCCAGACAGTGAGTCAGGGGGTGGGGGAAGGGCTGCAACAGCTACTCAGGAATCAAGATTCCTGTTCCCAGGGTGAACACAGTCCTGTCCTGGGGTCCTGGAGGAAGGAAAAGCCATTCCCAGGAGCTGGCTCTGACAGAAACACCCCCCCTCCCCAGGAGCCCCAGAGGCAGGCCCCGGAATCAAAGAGAACCAGGCTCCTTCCGGGATGGTAGCAGCTTGAGAATCTGGGGCCGCCCCCTTCCTGCCACCACACACAGACACTGACAGCCCAGAGAACGGAATGTCACCCCAGTCTAGTGACCACAGATATCTAGTACACTGAACCAGCAAAGGTTGGTCCACCCAAGCAATAAGGGGCACCTACAGGAAGCCTCAACCCGCCAGTGTGCTCCAGTCCCCAGCCCCCTAGCTGCCTCGACCCCCCTTCCAGGAATCTGAAGAATGTGTCCTTTGACCTCAGAACCCCAGGTCTTGATCAGTCATGCCCCCACCCCCAACACCTAGGGTCACAGGACCCCGGACCCTCCTGAAGGGCTTCCTGGGGTGCGGAAAATCACCTCCAAGCAGTTCTGGACCTCACGGAAACCAAGTGCTGGGCAGCTCAAGAGACAGCAGACAGGAAGCACCGACGTACCCCTCCCCCATCCATGCTTCAGAAAGTGATGGGGGGGAGGGGACAGTTCCTTCGATTCAGCCTCCAGGGCCCTGCCCTGGGTAAGTGCCAAATGTTTGCCGACTATATGAAATGCTTGGTTCTACCCAGGGAAAACTGCATTTGACAGTTACCCCTTCCTCTGCCTTAAGTCAGTTTTTTCACAATCGTTCGTTCATTCATTCATTCATTCATTCATTCATCAATCAAATTCTGGCTAAGCTTCCAAAAGATCCTAAGCACTATGGCAGACACTGGGCACACAGGAAAAGGACCTACAACCAACATCTCTCAAGTTGGAGTTAACAGGAGATAGGCAAGAAGGGTACAACTGGGGACGAGGCAGGTTCCTCTGAAGGACTTGGCAGAGTTCCAGAGGGGGTCACAGCACGGTTCAGGGCCTGGAGCAAGGACAGCCAGTGCGCCTTCTGGTGGCGATACGGTTAAGAGGGCCTGTGTTAGCCCGAGGGCACAGGAAGCCAAAGGGTGTAAGTAGAGACTGACAATTCTAGATTTGCATGGTTGAAAGATGGCTCAGCGCCTGGGCGAGAGAGGGTGTGACCCGTAGGACACACCGGGCAGGGCAGGGCCAGGTGAACCGACAGGACAAGCGCAGAGGAGAAAAGGGGGTGGATTTGGTGACAGCCGGCGAGATGTGGGCGGGGCTGTCAAAGATTTGGGGGCAGGGAGTTTTGACTTACTCTGGGCAAAAGCCTGAGACTTCGGTGTTGGGTGGGCAGCTAGAGAGCAGGGAGGGGTTCTCTGTTGTCAGGGGGTGGGCTATGTCTACGAGTGACTGTACCGGCAACACGAGTGACTAGTGTGTGGCCGTTGCTGTGGTGTAGGCATTTCTACGTGAAGGCGAAAGGACCTCCGGGAAGGGTAAACTGAGGAAGGAGAGGAAATGTGTGCAGAAGGAGTAGAGGTGCGTGGGAGAGAGCCTACGTGTGCCCGCGGGTGGCCGGGGTAGCTGCGCCCGGTGACTCACGGTAGTGGCCTCTGCGTGTGACGGTGACAGGTGAACATACGACACAATCCTCCTCCCCCCTCCCTCCCTCCCTCCAAGGGTCCGTGACTCACCAAGCCTCACTCATTCCTCACTCATCCCTCCACACCCTCCCTGACCCCCCGCCTGCCGGGGGCTCCCGGCACACGCCGCAGCTCCGGCACCCTCCCCTTGGGAAGCCGGAGGAGGAAGGCGACCAATGTCACCTGCCCGGGCCACGCGAGTAACTTCTGAAAAGTTCTCAGGCAACTAGGTCAAAAGGAAACTCACCCGCGGGCACGCGCGCCCCGTCCCTCTGCCACCTGCGCCCAGCTTTGGGACGCCTGGACATCTCGGGGTAACCACAGCGAAGCGGGGGAGGGGAAGCCTCGTCTCCCCCCACCTCGCAGCCGTGGGCTTCCCCGGGCGCGCAATCTCCAGTCGGGCTGGGAGGCCGGATCCCGGCGTCCCTTCCGGAGGACCCAAGGGAGATCAGCGGGGAGCTGGAGTGACAGCGCCACTCACCCGAGACGCCCCCTGCCCCAATTCCCATCCGGCCGCGTTCAGGGTCCCCCGCACTCACCTAAACTAGCAGTGCTCGCCCAGGACACCGCAGCCACTCGCGTCCGGGCCCCGGGGTCGCAGCGCGCGCAGCGACCTGCAGTGCGCTGGGCCAGGCGGCCGTCGGTGCAGCCTGCCCAGGTCTGCGCGTCCGGCGGCGGCGGGAGAGAGTGGCTCAGCCCCGGCCCCGCCCGCAGCTCCGCCCTCCTCGTCAGTGGAAAACTCCGGGGCTCACGGCGCTGACGCACGCCGGGCCTCCCGCCAGGCCGCCCCGCAGCCCGCAGCTCCCGGCCCCGCCCCGGAGGCTCCGCCCCCTCCCCCAGCCTCTAGCCTCCCCGCGGACTCTGACCGGGCCGTGGCGCCGCTGCTCCGCGCTCGGCTACTGCGATCGCCGAGCTGAGCTTCGTGCATAGCCGGGTCCTAGAGATGCCCGCCTTTTCATGCCCAGCAGTCCCGAGCTGCAGACTGGGTAGACTGAGGCTGCGAGTGATGGGAGCTCCTCCCTCTGCCTCCACTACTTCAGGGCAGTTATTATCAATCCAATCTGAGGACCCTTCCAGGGCCCTCACCCTAGGTCTCATTCCCAGATCCCGCAGAAAGTTAGCTCAGACTGGAGACCAGCCAGGGATGAGGAGAGAAGAAAAGGTCATCCCAGGGCCTAGCCTTCACCTCTGCCCTCCGGCCAGAGCACTTACTCCCGAACAATACCTAAAGTAGAGATTGCTGGAACCAGCACCCCCCCCCCCATCCCCCCTTTAAAAAAAAAAAAAAAAAAAAAGACGAAGAAGAATCTGCTTTCTCCTAGGCCAAACCCTGGCTACTTACAGCGGCCTGCTGCCTTCTCTGCTCCCGCCAAGACCTTCCCTAGGCTCGCAGCCAACTCCCTGTACTACTAGGCAGAGGAAAGTGTGTTCTAGCAGTCAACTCCTCTCTTGGGAGCCCACCCGAGTGCTCGTCTGCCCACAGCAGGGCCAGTCCGACCCAGTACCTAGAGCGCTGTTCTCTCCCGTTCTCACTGCACCGCCTGGAATGTTTCACCCTCTCTCTGCTCACCTGAGGGAATCCCGACGACGCCTAGGATAACTCAGAATGTACTGCCTCCTCCGGGAAGCCTTCGTGGAAGCTCGACCCTCCCCCTCTCAGCCCTGCTCCCGCTGCATTCTGGGTTCTTCTGACTGTCCTAGATGAATGCTGTCAGTGGTTAGTCCAACCCTCAGGATTCCATTCTCCCCTCCCCCGGGTGCAGTAGGGAGGTGACCTTCTGTCCTGCCTAAATGGCACCGAGGGTGGGGAGGGTGGCGGGTCCTTTCTTCGGTCTTCAGTCCTGGATGTACACGTACAGAGGACAAGCCGAGTGGGGGTGGGAGAGGTCAGCCTGCCCTTTATCTGTGGTAATCTGGGTTCTGGGGGCCAGATGAGATCCCCAGCACACAGCTTTGGTACACTGAAGTTGCTGAGTCTGCTCAGGAAATATTCTACAGGGCTAGCCGAAGATGTATGTAGCCCAATGGTAGGGCACTTTCCCCGCATGTCGAAAGCCCTAGGTTCAACCCCCATTTTGAGAACAAAACATGGCAGATGAGTGGTGGCGCAGGCCTTTAATCAGGAGGCATTCAGGAGGCAGACGCTGGGGAATCTGAGTTCAGGGCCAGCCTGGTCTACAGAGCAAGTTCCAGGAGGGCCAGGGCTACACAGAGAAGCTCTAAAACAAAACATGTCCTGGTGTGATGGTGCACCCTTTTCATCCCAGCACTCAAGAAGCAGAGACAGGGGGATCTCTATGAGTTCAAGGCCAGCCAGGTCTACACAGTGACTTGCAGGAAAGCCAGAGCTATGAGTCAAAAAAAAAAAAAAAAAAAAAAAAAAAAAAAAAAAAAAAAACGACAACAATAAGACACCACACACACCAGAGAGAACTGCATGTCAGTCTGCAGAGGTAACACAGGTTTCAGGGCTGTCCCTCGAGGCCCCACATTTCCTCATCACCAGATTCAGCTGGTCTCTCCCTGTGCCTGCAGGTTTGCAGTTTTTGGTGACCCAACAATCTTGGCCCCACCAGTCCTCCTCTTTGTCACCAGCAGAGGGGTTCATTGTTTTGGAGATAGGTCTTCTGTACCCCAGACTGGCCTTCAGCTCCTTGTGCAGTTGAGAATGGCTTTGGGTTCCTGGTTCTCTGGCCTCCAACTCCTGAGGGCTGGAACTGCAGGCAGGTACTGCCACTCAAGATTTTATATAGCACTTTGTGTATGTTAGACAAGCACTCTACAGAATGAGCAACCTCTCTAGCCCAGAAAGAGGGTTTTGATGAGGCCTACAAGTGCTGTTTTTCTAGCTCCTGCTTCCAGTGCATAAAATGGGAGCGTTGGACCAGTGAGCCCAGCCAGCTGCAACATTCTTTGCCTCCGATTCTGCAAGATGCTGATGAGGGAGCTGGGCAGGGCTGGACTCTAGAGTTAATGAGGTTCTCTGGAGCTACCTAGGTTTGCATCCTGCTAGGCTCTGTATCCAGGAAACCAGACAAGGCTGAAAACCAGGGCAGGGAGTTGGCAAGGACTGTACTGGGGGCTTAGAGCGGGGAACCTGGTGGGTGAGGGAGTCTGGCGAGCGGGAGGAGGAGGAGATTAAAGGGAAAAATATAATCAAATAAGTGATGTATTTCTGCAGAAAAGCGTCTCCCCGTCCTGGGATGGCTCACCAGATGTTGCCCAGATGTTGCTGGTGATGGGAAACATCTCCCTCAGGGATCTCATCTGAACTCTTCCTGTTGGTGGGGAATGAAGTATCTATTCCAAGGCAGGCAGAGCCGGGTTTGGAGCGTTCATCTGAAAATATGGAGTGCGAGCGTGCACGCACGTGTGTGTGTGTGCGCACACACACACACACACACACTATACAATGTGTGTGTGCATGCGCACACACACTCTCAGGCAAAAGCACCCACATATCTTCAATCCTCAGGAAATTTCTGAATACTTAGAGACCTGTAAGTACTAAGGACCACCGACCCATCCCCTTACTTAGGCGAATTAAAATTACAAGTTTTGAGGGGTTTTTTTGGGGGGGGAAGGGGGTTCATTGTAACCCTAGCTATCCTGGAATTCAACCTGTAGACCAGGTTGTCTTCAAACTCTGGGATCTGCCTGCCTCAGTCTCCAAATGCTGCTATTAAAGGTGTGCACCACCACTGCCTGACTTAAAGTAATATTCTTTTGAATGCACTGAGTGGCATTTAGGGTGAAATAACCCCAAGAACAGCAGCCACTATGAGCTGGGGACGCTGGTTAAGGAGATACAATTCTTACTGTTAGAGACTTTACAGGTAAGACGTCTGAGTTAAGGTGGAGGTCTCTGGGCTTAGTGGGTTCCCTGACTGTAACAAGTTAGCGAAGGTCTAGATACAATGTAATATGTGGTCTCTGCAGGAGCACAGCCCAAGCTCTGTTCATGGCAAAGATGCCATCTTGTACCTCCACGGGCACACTTTGCTGAGAGAAGTACCTGGGGGACCCTAGTACCCCTGAGCCACAGTGGGATGTCTTAGGAGCCTCAGACATTCTCTTCAGGAGAGCTCAGCCCAGTGACCTCATCATCCCTGGAACAAATTCTGACCAGCTCCATGCTGCCTCTTTGCCTCCTTTAATTAAAGGGGATCCCCCACTCCTCAATCCCTCCACCCCCTTGGGACTCTCTGCAGCCTAAGGCTGAACAGCTGGAGACTGGGCCTGAACACTCAGCCCCTCAGTGTCCTTTGAAAGCTTGGTGGAGCTGATTGATTCTTAGACTCTCTAGACTGGCTGAGTCGGTAACGCTGGGCACATCAAGGACTCTACATGATCCATTGCCCATCAACTTTAAGACCCACTGTGCTAAGGCAGAGAAAGAAAAATTATTAGGGAGGCTCCTTTCAGAATAAGAGGAAGGTTTAGGTGAATATCCTATCTACAGGCCTGGATCTCAGTACTGGGGAGGTGGAACCAGGACCATCAGGGTCAACCTCAGCTACATAGCAAGTTTGAGGTTGAAAAAGGAAAAGGCTGTTTTATTTTAAGACAGAGTCTACTGTGCAACCTAGTCATGTCTCACTTTTCTGGGCATAGCCCTGCTTGCTTCTTTCTTTCTTTCTTTCTTTCTTTCTTTCTTTCTTTCCTTCTTTCTTTCTTTCCTTCTTTCTTCCTTCCTTCCTTTCTTTCTTTCTTTCTCTCTTATGCATTCATTAGCTTTTCTTTTTTTTTCTTTTTTTTCAGAGCTGGGGACCGAACCCAGGGCCTTGCACTTGCTAGGCAAGTACTCTACCACTGAGCTAAATCCCCAACCCCACATTAGCTTTTTGAGACAAGGTTTCTCTATGTAGCCCTGGCTGTCCTGGAATTCAATCTGTAGACCAGGCTGGTCTTGAACTTGGCAAGCTACCTGCCTCTGCCTCGAAGTGCTGGGATTAAAGATGTGACCCACCACTGTCCAGCTGTAGCTCAGCTTTAAAACTGGGAAGACTTTCTGTATACATCTTGTCAATTAAAACCCCCTGGGCAGTGGTGCATGCCTTTAATCCCAACACTGGGGAGGCAGAAGCAGACAGAACTGTGAGTTCAAGGCCAGTCTGGTTTGCAAACTGAGTTCTAGGACAGCAATGGGTACACAGAGAAACCCAGTCTTCAAAAGTTAAAAAAACAAAAAAGCCCCCAGTCAGGTGGCATTCAGATCTCTGTGAGTTCAAGGCCACCCTAGTCTTCAGGGAAATCCTGCCTCACAAAACAAAACAACCTTACCAATTGGTTTCTGGATTTTCTGGATGGAAGGTTTTCTGTAGATACTACCAAATTGCCTTCCCCCCAAATCCACCAATTTCACTCCCAAGCAATGTCTTGGGGTGGTTATTTCCCAAGATCCTCCCTGGATCTGGGGTCATCACACTTACTGGCTCTGCTCATCTGCTGGAAAGACAAGGAGTTTGACAATCTTATTTATCTCCCTTTTTGTTTTAACTCTGGTGGCTTAAAATGACATCGAACTGGATAGATACTTGGGGATGAGCGTGAACAACTGACTTCCTACCTCCACCTCTCAAATGCTGGGACTACAGGGATGTAATACCATGTACTGCTGCCATGTTTACCTTAGAGAGCCTGAGTGGCAAAGGCTCTGTTCTCCATTATAGTATAAAGTCATCATTTTCTTTAAGGCTTTATTATGTTGATGCATATATGTGAAAGATGGATAGCCGGATGATGGTGGCACACACTTTTAATCCCAGCATCTGGGAGTCAGAGGCAGGTGGATCTCTGAGATCAAAGCCAGCCTGGTCTACACAGGACAGCCAGGGCTACACAGAGAAACCCTGTCTCTGAAAACAAAACAAAGTAACAATGAAAAATGAAAAAAGATGTTACTTCTGTAGCTATGTTTTGTTTTAAGACAGGGTCTCACTGTAGCCATAGCTGGTCCATAACCAGTCCATATAACCAGGCAGGCTTGGAACTCAGAGTTCTGTTTGCCACTGAAAGTTGGGATTAAAGGCAGAAGCCTCCACAGAAAGTTGGCTTTTCTAGCCATCTTGAATTCAGCAATTTAGGTAGAGAAATGGAATAGAATTCCTACTGCATTTTTTTCTTCCTAATCGTTAATTTTACTGTCATCTTTTTCATTTACCTTTTCCTTTGCATTTTTTGTTTTTATTTTCATTAATTATTTATGTGTGTTGGGGGAGTATGCACGTGCCATAGGACACCCCTGAGGAGGTGGGAGGACAGCATTTGGAAGCTGGTTCTCTCCTAGCTCATGGTACCTGCGGCTTGAAAGCAGGTTCTTTGCAGCAAGTGTCTTTACACATGAAACCATCTCACCACGACTTTGTTTTTAGTGTGTATGTGTGTGATATTTTCATTTATTATTTGAAAAATTGACACAGATACACTATTTATTTATTTATTTATTTATTTATTTGGAACTGAGGACCGAACCCAGGGAGCGCTCTACCACTGAGTTAAATCCCTGACCCCATACAATTTATTTTTATTTTATCCACCCACTACTCCCCTTTCCAACTCTCCCTAGTCCCACTCCTGATAGCACAAGTTCCCCTTCACAACTTCAAGATATTCTTAAAAAACAAAACAAAACAAAACAAAAAAACCGGTTGAGTCCGGTTAGTTCTGCCAATATGCAAATAGGTGTGAGGCCTCCCCTGCAGCGCCAGCAATCTACCAGTGGCCACACCTCTAAGAAAACTGACTCTTCCTCTCCAGCAGTGGTCAACAGCCAAAAGCTCAGATAGGAGCAGAGCTGTCTAAGCCCCTCCCTGGGGTTTTTGACTGGCTTGATCTAGTGCAAGAGTTCAGTGTAACGGTTCACGGCCCAGAGAGCATTAAACATGCATCCTCTGCCGTCTGTGTCCTTTCCACGACCACTTCTCCACCTTTCCCTGAGATCTGGGGACAGGTGGGGGAGGGGATTGATATGGATGTTCCATTTAGGGTCTTTGGTTTACTACTAGTTTAAGATGTACTTTAAACAAACTGAGTTCTCATGTGCATTGTTTATGTGTTTACCTATTTATGTGCACGCATGTGTCTGTGAGTATGTGAAAACCCGTATGAAGGAATGCCCCTGTGCACACCACACTAGTAAAGTGTTGGGTCCTCTTTGTCTGTCTCCATTTATGTCTTTGAGGCAGGATGTCTCCTTGAAGCTGGGGCTCACACTTTCTAGGCTAGACTGGAAGCAAGGGAGTTATCAGTACTCCTGTCTCTGTCCATCTTGGGGTTAGGGTGTCAGGGTGAATGAGACCCCTGGTTTATCCCATGGGTCCTGGGATCCAGGTCGTGGTGACTGAGCAGCAAGTGTTGGGGACTACTGGTCCTCTTTCCTGCCTTTGGGCTCAGTATCTGGATCACTCTGGTTCCTTGGCCTTAAGGAGAGGTTACTACGATTTTTCCTGTTGAGGAAGAGACACTGAGTTTTCGAAGACAAAACCGTGACACCAAACTTTAGCCTTGGAGAGTCGAGCTCTTTGTTCATGTCTTAGCAGAAATAGCTAGGTAAAAACAACCACAGGGTGGGGGAAGGGAACAATTCTAAGCTTCCAAATCACTGAACGAAAATACCAGCACGTGCACATTCATGCTTATCACAGTAAACAAACCGGGGGGTGGGAGGGACTAAAAGTGGCAGCACTGTAACAGGAGGCAGAGCGGAGGATGACAACTGAGGTTAACGTGTGGTTATACGGCAAATGTAAACCCTCACGACCAAAAGTTGTTCACACTGGCTGATATGGGAGAGGATGCCCGGCTCTGTTTGGCACATGAGAACACATTGTTACCTCCTGAGGATATACTGTTACCTCAGTATCTCAGGTGAAAAGAGCAACCTGAAGGGCATAAGGAAGCATTGAGCTGAAGCTTCCACATAGGCACCAGACAAAAATGTGGGCAGGCAAGACAGCTCCCGAGTGGCTCACGCTGTCTTGTTCCTCCCATTCCAGGAGATCTGAGGATGCCTTCTAACATCCAAGGCACCAGGCACATGCATGGCGCAGTTACAAACATTCAGGCAAATATTCATACAGATACAATGAAAATAAATCTAAAAATATAAAAATGATACTGACTGTGGGCAGGGGTGTGACTTGGTTGTAGGCCACTTGTCTGGCACAGCCTGGGTTCAACAACAACATCAAAATGCAAAACAAAATCCACCACAAAACAGGTGTTCTTAGCTGCTGAGGCAGGAGGATCAAAAGTTCAATGCCAGTCTGGGGAACTTAGTGAGATCTTGTCTCAAAAATTAAAAGCACAGATTGGGCATGAAGGTGTACAGCTTTAGCACTGGGAAGGCAGAAGCAGAAGCAGGTAGACTGAGCTCCAGTCAGTCAAGCGTACATAGAGCCTCCTCCAGGGTGTTGTACAATTTTACACACACACACACACAATGTATGTGTATGTATATTTTAATAAAAATATTAAGTATAAAAATGATGGGGTATTTAGTGGAACACTTGCCTAGTAAGTAAGAGGTTCTCAGGATGACCAAAAACAAGAGTTAACAACCCACCCTCCTGGGAGTCTCTTTCCCTCAGCAGACACCATCCACTTCTGCACACAGAGCTCTGAAAATACCCAGAGGCCATGAATGGAGACCATTGGCTTTTCTTGCTGGAAATGAGACACCAGACTGTCACCTGACAGCCGATGGATGTTAAGATAGCAGAGTGTGCACTTACACTCAGATGCAGGGTTTGTTTTGTTCTAAATCTGTGAGACTAGTTAGTGTGCCAAAAAATAATAAACCCCTTAAGATAGCATGGTTATAAAGATAGGTCTGGGAGAAAGAAGAGGGGACCAGGGACTTTACCAGAAGGGAGAGACCCTATAGAGTTCTCTTGGCAGGGGTGCTATATAATTTGTAGTGACTGACAGGAAGGGATCTCCAGTCTCTATTTCCTTCTGGGTGTACTTATGGCAGAAGCAGAAAAGTAGAGTATGACTCTGATATTTTCCTGGGTTTGGTTTCGGTTTGTTTGGGTTTGATTTTTGGACAGGATTTGATAACGTAGCTCTGACTGCCCTGGAATTCACTACGTAGACCAAGCTGGTCTTGAACTCAGTGATCACTCTGCCCCTGCACCCTAGGTGTTAGGACTAAAAGTATGTGTCAAGACCCCCAGAGTGACTCTAATTGTTGTGTGTGTGCTGTATATGCGGGTGTGAGCACTCTTGTGTGCACGCACATTTCAGACCTATGTCAGGTACATCCTCTAGTCAATAGAGGAGTATTGTTGTCCACCTTATTTTTTGAGACAGGGTCTCTGACTGAACGGGACTCACGTTTTGGCTAGGCTTACTGGCTGGAGATCTGTCTCAATCCCCACAAGCTCCACCCCATAGCTCCCAGGGCTGAAATTACAGATACATCCCTCCAAGTTCAGTTTTTATTCCGGCATTGAGGTCTGAACTCAGATCCTCATTGCTTGGGTGACAAGCATTTACCCACTGAGGCCCATCGCTGACCTCGAAAAGGAATCCAGGGATGAATAGAACAAAATGTCATCAAGTACATTTCCCTCCAGTTTGGGGTGTGTGTGTGTGTGTGTGTATGTGTGTATTTGTGTGTGTGTGTGTGTGAGTGTGTGTGTTTTTGTGTGTGTGTGTGTGTGTGTGTGTGTGTGTGTATGTGTGTGTGTGTCTGTGTGTGTGTGTGCGTATGTGCCTCTGTGTGTGTGTGTGTGTGTGTGTGTGTGTGTGTGTGTGTGTGTGTGTGTGGTGTGGTGGGTGAAAGCACAATGTTCAGGAACCCATACACTATTAAGCAATATAATACCTATATGGTGCATGCAGAAAGCCCTGGGTTTGATACTAAGCACACATCTGTAATCCCAGCTCTGCCATTTTGGAGGTAAGGTATATAGTCCATAGTAAAGGTCACCCTTACCTACATAGTAAAGTGAAGCCCAGCCAGGGTTACTTGAGCCAATATCTTCTTTTTTCTTTTTTCTTTCTTTCTAGTCTTTTCTCCTCTTCCTCCCCTCCCTTTCCCATCCCTTCCCACTCCCCTCCTCCTCCCCCTTTCTCCTCTTCCTCCTCCTCTTCTTTTCCTGAGATAGAGTTTCTCTGTACAGCCTTGGGTATTCTGGAACTCACTTTATAGAGAAGTCTGGACTCCAACTCATAGATCTGCCTGCCCCTGCATCCCAAGCACTGGGATTGAGGCTGTGCACCACCACAGCCCAGTTTACGGGTTGTCTTGAAAAAAATAAATGAAAATAAAAATTGCCACAAGAGGCCCCTCAGCAGGGATCTCATCCTGTTTAATTGGCTAAGACTCCATCTCTAGCAGCAAGGGAAATTAACCAAGGGGAAGTGGAACGGTCACGATGGACTTAAAACACTTTTATTCTCTTCCACCTGAGCCTGGAGAGCGTGTGTGCATGGGTCTAAACGAAAGGTCTGTTTTCAAGAAAGAAGGGACGAATGGATTCCCCCTGACATGGTGGGAGGCTCGCTTGCTTCCAGTGTTTTGTAAGTGTGGCCTCTTATCTGCTGGCATACACTGGGGGCTCGATTTCAGCGTGTGCCACTGATTCTGTGTGCCATTCAAACGGGTTGTTTGACCAACTAATTTTCTGAGAGCTTGTTGGTTTTTTCTCTGGTCATAACGTCTCTCGGCAGCCCCATAGCTCGGTTTATATAAGCCCCACCCGAGTGAACTGTGTGGTTTCCGATGCACGTTGGACAGTTTCACTGAGGCTGCGAGGGCTTTATTCCCTTTCACTTTGAAGAAAACCTCATGAACACACACGCGTCTTAATTTTACCCACATCCTGGGAACAAACTAACTTGGTTTTCTAACTGCTAACAGGGCCCCAGTGGGATCCATACCATTTCCCAAGATTTCACAATACTGGGCTGGGAATGGAGTTCAGTTGGGACAACGCTTGCTCCGTGTGCACACATTCCCTCGTCCCACCCTCAAGCACTACATAAAACTATGCTAGGGAATACATACCTAGAATTCCAGCACTTGGGGGTAAAGAAAGGCCAGAGGATTGGGAACTTGAGTCACTATAGAGTGAGTTCAAGATCAACCTGGGCTGCTGGAGACCCTTCTCAACAACAAACACGTGATCAGGCGCTCCTGTCTAAGTCTGTCGTTTCTCTGCCCCTGCCCCGCTTTTTTTTTTTTTTTTTTTTTTGTTCTTTTTTTTTCGGAGCTGGGGACCGAACCCAGGGCCTTGCGCTTGCTAGGCAAGCGCTCTTCCACTGAGCTAAATCCCCAACCCCCTACCCACCCCCCCCCACCCCCACCCCCCTCACCCCACCCCCCCCCACCCCGCTTGACACAGGGTACGCACTACATGGGTCAGGCTGGCTTCAGACTCACAGGGGTTCACCTGCCTGTCTCCCTGAGCGCTGAGATTAAACATGCTCACACCACTCTTTATCCCTCGCGTCTTCAAGGTTCAAAGCCACGCTGCCACGTTACGGCAACCGGACAACGATAAACCTCACCATCGTAGCAGGAATGTGAGGTTGGTGTGAGCCTACTTTAACCAGTTGCATTACCGTGGATGGCCGTGTTTTTAATGAGTTGAGCTCCATCTCACACTGGCCAACTCCCATCTGGCGGCACCCAGGCACAGGACAGGGATGTCTGCGACAGTATCATTGATCTCTGTCCGAGTAGCAATCCCTGCCCCAGCCCTGCAGGGTCACGGGCCTCACGCGTGCCTAACTTATCATCGCAAATGGCTGACTCAGCCTGGGGCAATCTTTCAGTCCTCTGAACTCAGTTCAATTTACCCACAGGGCAGGCTGGAAGCGTCCTTGAATGCACCTCTTCTCCCCCAGCGGGTAGGGTGGCATTCTCTGAGAAACCTGCACACACACACACACACACACACACACACACACACACACACACACACACACACACACACACACTAAATCTTTGAAGAAGAAATATGTTTTGAAGCTACACGGGTAGCACGGGGTTACAATCCTAGCTACTGCAGAGGCTGACACAGGAGCATTACAAATTCAAGGCCTTCTGGGCATGGTGATAAAGAATTTTGTTCCCAGGACTTAGGAGGCCCAGGCAGGCAGATCTACAGAGCAAGTTCTAGGACAGCCAGAGCTATACAGAGAAACTCTGTTTAAAAAACAAACAAACAAAAAAACAACAGTTCAAGTCCTAAAACAGGCATAGTAGCTCAAGGTTAAAAAAAGAAAGGTTCAAATTCTGCTTGGTCAATTTAGTAAGATATTGGCTCAAAATAAAAAGCCTGACTGGTTTGAGGTGGCCAATGGCTAAAACCTCGGTGCTTGGGTGGAAGAATTAAAGGTCATCCTAGCTACAAGGGAACTTCACTCAAAATAATTAATTGATTGATAAAATACTTTTTTAAAAAATAGCTGGGGCTGGAGAGATGGCTCAGTGGGGCTGGAGAGATGGCTCAGTGGTTAAGAGCACCGACTGCTCTTCCGGAGGTTCTGAGTTCAAATCCCAGCAACCACATGGTGGCTCACAACCATCCATAATGGGATCCGATGTCCCCTTCAGGTGTGTCTGAAGACAGCAACAGTGTACTTACATACATGGAATAAATAAAAATAAATCTTTAAAAAAAAAAATAGCTGAAGGTGTAGCTCAGAGGCAGAGCTTGTCTGGCCCACACACTTTCCTACACATCCATCCACCCGTCCACCCACCATCCACCCATCCACCCATCCCTCCACCCATCATCCACCCATTCACTCATCCATCCACTCATCCATCCACCCATCTATCCATCCATCATCCATCCCTTCATCCATCATCCATCCATCCATCTATCATCCACCCATCCATCCACTCATTCACCCATCTACCCATCCTCCACCCATCATCCATCCATCCATCCTTTTTTTTTTTTTCCCCCCCGGGGCTGGGGACTGAACCCGGGGCCTTGAGCTTGCTAGGCAAGCGCTCTACCACTGAGCTAACTCCCCAACCCCTCCATCCATCCTTCTTACTGAACTGTTCCAGGCTTACATTCATTTGGTATATCAGTGGTCCATAACTGCTAGGCTGACTGCTCTTGTAAGTGTTTTGTTGTTTCTTTTCTGTTTCTTGTGACAGGGTTTCTTTATGTAGCCCTGGCTATCCTGGAACTCACTATGTAAACCAGGCTGGCCTTGAATTTAGAGATCTGCCTGCCTCTGCTTCCCAAATGCTGGGATTAAAGGCATGCGACACCTCCCATCTTAAAGTATTCTTTTGGTAGAAAGATGCTGGGCCTCGGTACATGGAGCTGCTTGAATCATTCTCAGGTGACTGAGGGAGAAGGAAGTGGGTCCACACTAATCTTAGCACATCGAGTCTAAGAGAAAGGGTAGTCCAGTGGCTCCCTCTCCCCTTCTGACCCTGCTCTCTTGGGAAACCCTTTGTAGGGAAAGCATGGAGTCTGTTAGACAGGAAATCCCCTTCCCAACCCAAGGAGGCAGCCTAGGAAAGTCACCCAATCCACCACAATCCCCTTTCTCACTGCCCATTCTGCCTGTGGGTAAAAGGAGCCTCCCGAAGTTGTCCTGTGGCTCCTGAGACGGTGGTTGCAGTGGAAACCTCCCTAGAGTCTTCATTCTCAGGACCCACAATAGAAACAGAAGATCAGGGTACATTCCTGTCTTAGGGCTTTACTGCTGTGAACAGACACCATGACCAAGGCAACTCTTCTAAGGACAACATTTAATTGGGGCTGGCTCACAGGTTCATAGGTTCAGTCCATTATCCAAGCAGGAGCATGGCGGCATCCAGGCAGGCATGGTGCAGGAGGAGCTGAGAGTTCTACATCTTCATCTGAAGGCTGCTAGGAGAAGACTGGCTTCCAGGCAGCTAGGATGAGGGTCTTAAAGTCCACACCCACAGTGACACACCTACTCCAACAAGGCCATACCTCCGAACAGTGCCACTCCCTGGGTCAAGCAAAAACAAAACCATCACAACTCCTCAATTCTTAGGGCCTGTGTGCTAGGCACGTACTCTTTCCCTAATTTATAATCTGGTCCCATTCTGTTTTTATTTTTTAAGATATACTTCTTTATTTTCAGTGTATCTATGGTGTATATACATACATGTGTGAGCGAACACATATCCAAGCAGGCTAGGGAAGTCAATTGGCCCTGAAGTTGGGGCTGGAGCTGGTGTTCTTTTTTTTTTCCTTTTCTTTTTTTTTCGGAGCTGGGGACCGAACCCAGGGCCTTGCGTTTG